>NW_020954590.1:90726922-90958898 GCF_900497805.2 Vombatus ursinus
GTGTGTGTGTGTGTGTGTGTGTGTGTGTGTGTGTGTGTGTGTGTGTGGAAAATAATAGAATGTTTGGGGAGGCATTTGAGATAAGTATGTAGGTGCTGTATGCTGGAGAAAAGTATTGCCTTGTGAACTTGGCCAAATTACTTAGCATTCTGAGTCACAGAATCTCAGAGTTGGATAGGACCTCAAAGACCATCTATTTGACCCATTTCTGAAAAGAAAAAATTCTATGAAATATTTAACCAGTGGTCACGTTCCCTTTAATAGAAAACCTCTGGTGAAGAGGAAGCAAGTCAACTTTGAAATAGCAAAGTTGACATCAATCATAAATTTGCATCTTTTCAGCTTCACCTCCTTCAATCTGGTTTAACCTCTGGGCCCAAACAGAAAAAGCACAATCCTTCTTCTATGTGATGGCTCTTCAAATACAGATGTCACACCATCCTAAATTTTCTCCTCTCCATGCTGAGTATAACTAGTTCCTTCAACTAATCATTATATGTCATGGACTTTAGATCCTCATCATCCTTTTTACGCTGCTTTGGAAGCTCTCCACCTTATGAATGTCTGTCCTAAAATGTAACACACAAAATGTGCACAATATTCCAAAAAGGGAGTGACCAGGGAAGAATAGGGCAGTTCTGAACACTAGATCCATTAGCTTTTTTTGACTGTCCTGTTGATTGATATTGAGCTTGTAAGCGCTTAGAACCTCTAGATCATGGCTCACATTTTGTTCAAGGAAAGCTGATATTGAACTGAAATGTATGATTTCACATTTATTTTTAGGGGCAGTTAAGTGATGCAGTAAATAAAGTGTCAGGCCTAGAGTCAGGAAAAACTGAGTTCAAATTGGGCCTCAGACATTATTAGCTGTGTGACCCTGGGCAAGTCACTTAACTTCTGTTTGACTCAGTTTGCTCATCTAAAAAATGTGAATAATAATAGCACCTACCTCTCAGGGTTATCATGAAGATAAAATGAGATAATATTCATAAAGCACTTAGCACAGTGCTTGGCACATGGTAGGTACTATAAAAATATTACTATTATTATTAATTATTCCTATTAACTCCTGATGATTCAAATGTTCTTTAAATTGAAATATTTTTCATGATACTTATTTAGCAAGCAATAATGATGGAAGTGTTTTGTACATTTAAAGAATAAGTAGGTAATAGTGCTCCTTAAAATGGATCAAAGTTTTTTTTTTTAATAAGTAGTTTCCAAAGTATTTTCTTATGCTTCTGGAAGTCTTTTTTTTGTGTGTGATAATAATTGCATTATTCCCTCAATCATCTGTTGGTTTGAGTAACATTTCATTAAGCCAGGCTTTTTTAAAAATTGTCTCTCTGAACCTATCACTCTGTTCCTTTTGAAAACAAAAGAATAAAAACAAAAACAAGTTTAACAATTCATCCTCAAGAGCTGCCTGATCATCTTTAGGAAAAGCATGAATACAGTTGTTTCTGAAGATTTTCTGTATTGTATTTTATTGCCTTAGATTTATTCCTCACTTATATTACAAAGGGAGTGGGAGAGGGAATCTAAAAGCTGATATCTAGAATGACCAAGCTGATCTAGTTCTAGGAGAGCAAACATGAACTAATTATCCCATCTGTAAGCCTGAAAAAAAATACCTGCCTAGGCCTGAGCTAAATCTAAGGATTGCAGATGGCATTATTTTCATATTGGTGATTAAGAGTTCTAACATCTTTTTTTTTCTGCCAACTTTTCCTTTTAATTTGTGTAACTCTTAAAATATCAGGAATGGTATGTTAAGATGTAAGGGACAGCATGTTATGTCACGTCCCAGAGTTTTCAAAATCATTTTAAGAAGCTTTCCCTTTTGTTCCATAGTACTTCTTCTATCTATTCATTTTCTGAGCAAAGTTGTTTATTTGAGAATTCCCATTGTCTTTTAGGGGCCATTATAATCCCTGTATTAAAAAAAAAAGTTAATTGATAGGAACAGTTTGACCCAGCAGATCTGCTCAAATTTGGCAAAATATGATCATACTCTGATGAAATAGAGTGATGGATTATTTTCCTTTTCAAAAGGATTATAAAGCATCTTTGACAGGAATATTTTTGGCTACACATGGTTCCCACATATCGTGACATAAATAGCAGAAAGTTGAAAAAAAATATAGATGAAGCAAATTTCTTCTTAATCAAAACAACCAGTATTCTTACATCCCCACTGATGCTTTTATATCTGTAGGTATATACATGCTCCTATATTCCAGTATTCCAGATTATTCTTTCACTTTATTGTGTCACTTTCTAACCAAGCAAAACAGTAACATGATCTTTTCTTTATAAGTAATGGAGAAAGATACTAAAGGAATCTGGAATAGACACTGTTTCCAGGAAACATGCTAATCTTTTTTTTTTTTTTGTATGTATGTATGTATGTAAAAAGTTTGTCTTTCAAAATAGTCTTTGATGACACATGACAAATTAACTATCATCTGTGGACAAACTTAGGAAAGAAAATTAGATACTTTAGTAGTGCTGAGTGGACTATTATCCATGGAAAATTGGGAAAAGATTAAGCAATGTAATGAAAGCAGTGATGCAAAACATTATTTCTTCTGTGACTGCCAGACAAGAAGGTCTATCTTCCCATTCTTCTACCAGTCTAATGATATCCATAGGTGTAACTAGTCATTCTTGTGCCAAAGTGGAACATCACAAAATGCATCCTGGGAAAGACAAATTCACTTGATCCGGGAGAGGAAGAGAGACCAGAGGGAGAGATCATGATTCAGGGGCATGAGGCCCATGGGTGAGGTGTCCTCTGATTATGTGGGGGAAGGGACAAACAATAACTGTGGAAAACTTCGGTTGCTGTTAGGGAAGGGAGATGGCTAGGTGGGGTTGGGAAGGAGCTCATCTGTGGTGAGGTTGAACAGGCTTTGAAAAAAATAACAAACAACCTAATAAAATTGCTAAGCATAGTTTTTTTCTCTCTGTTGAATGAAAGCTAATGCTCTCAGCACCTTCTGAATTTCAATGCCCTAGGGCAAAGTCCAGGCTACCCAGTCTTAGATATGGTTCTACTGATATCTGTGGTAAGCTAGTATTGGTTACAGTGGCAGTAGCATGAGGATCTATTCCCAGAGGTACAGACCATGCCACCTGTAAATTTACTCACAAAGTTTTAATCCTTAGTTTTGGTCCCCATCATGGACGCCACCTAACAAATTAGAGATCAACATATGCAAAATTCCTTGCTAGCTTAAATGGAAGAAGTTTGAAATTGCTTAGTAACCAGTAACATAGTACAAAAAAAAATTACCCCCTTATGTCATTCAAATACAGATATTGATTTTGATCAATACTTGAATTTCCTTTTAGGCATGAATTCCTTTTTATTTGTTCAGTTACATAGCTTTATTATATGAATTGTCTTTGTGACTTTCCCCCACTACTATTCAATCTCATTATCCCAGAGAGCAGCATTTTTTTTCTGTTGAGCACTAGATCAGCTATTTTACATTATGATGATGAATTTATTGTATCATTATATAGCATGTTTGTAGAATGATTGATTAAATATCAATTTTTTAAAAATACTTAGTGCCAAGGTCAGTGGAGCATCCTAAGTGGAACTGGCGGATCAAACCAGAAAGCCACGACTTTGATGAATTAAATCACATCCTTCAAGAGAGCAAGAAGCTGGGGAAAGCCCTTGAGAATCTCTCTAGAAGTAAGTTCATTTATTTTGATTATAATATGATTCTCTAACCAATTCCAAAAACATAAGACATTTACTGATAGTGTCAGTAAAACATTTCTACCACTTAATTATGATTTCTCCTCCGCTAATATCCTACTTTAATTTGTGAACCTGGCATGGAGGTGATTATGGGTTTTCAAAAACTAAACTAGGAGACTCTAAGCACTGATACCTTTCCGAAAACTGGAAAAAGCTTCAGTGTATGAGTGCAGTAACAGACACATGTGTTACAAACAAAAGCCATCTTATCTAAATTTAGAGAAGCTTGTGACCAGAACTTTGGACTCCAGGCAATGTACTTTTTTTTTGCCTTAGCAACTTACAAAATGTATCTAGTAAACTGTGTAGGACTCTGTATGCTTTAATAGAAAAGAATGTGATTTCATTGGTGGAAGGAACAGGGAATTATTGTTGTTGTTCAGTCGTTTTCAGTAGTGTCCAACTCTTCAGGACCCTATTTGGGGTTTTCTTGGCAAAGGTACTTGAGTGGTTTGCCATTTCTTTTTCCAATTCATTTTATAGATGAAGAAACTGAGGCAAGCAGGGTTAAGTGACTTGACCAGGATCACACTGGCAGTAAGTGTCTGAGGTCAAATCTGAGCTCAGGAAGATGAGTCTTCCTGACTCCAAGCTGGGCTCTCCATCCACTGTGCCACCTAGCTTTTTATATTTGTTCACAAATTCTAGTGTCAAAGAGTTGCTTGGGGCAGTGGGAGGATAAAAGACTTGCCCTGGATCTGACAGCCAATTTATGTCAAATGTAGGATTTGAACCCAGTTCATTTTAATCCTGAGATTGGCTCTCTAGACATTCTACCTCAGAGCAAGTACTCATATCAATTATATCATAGACCTTTGAAATATTGAAGCAATTATCATTTCTAAGATAGGCTGGTCAATTCTTAAACCATAGTAAAGGAAGGAAAGAAGGAAGGATTTATTAGGCACCTACTATTTGTGAGCCACTGTGCTAAGTGTTAAACATTCAGTGGATCAACTATAGATGTCTGAGATTCTTCATGAGGGATCCCTGCATTATTGACATTGAGGTAATAATTATTATTTTATATAGCATTTAAGGTTTGCAATTCCCCTTACAAATATTCTTGTTTGATCTTCACAGCCCTGGGTGGTATGTGCTGTTATTATTTTCATTTCATAGTTGAAGAAACTGAGGCAAACAGGTTAAATGACTTACTCAAGTAAGTGTCTGAGGCTAGATTTCAACTCAGGTTTTCTTGACTCCATGCCCAAGCTCCACCCATTGAATCACCTAGATGCCTCAACAATTATTTCACTTTGAATCTAGCCATCCAACCAGTTCTTAATCCATCAGAATGAATTCTTGTCTAGCCCATATCTCTCCACACTCTCCACAAAAATAGTATGAAATTCTTTATCAAAAGTTTTGCTAAATATATGGGTGAACTATATTCAGATCATCATTCTCATCTCCAAATTTAGTTAATTTTGACAAAGAAGGTAATGAGATTAGCCTGGCATGACTTGTTCTTAATGAAGCCTTGTTAGCCCTTTGTGATCATCATTTTCCTTTCCAGATATTCCCCAACTATCTCTTCAAACTTCCTTTCCAGAATTTTCTCAGGAATTGAACTCAAAATCACTGGCCTATATATATTTTTCAGTTTTTATTATCTCATTTTTTTTTTAAATTGTGACAATATTTGCCCTTCTACAATCTTTCTCTTTCATGGTCTTTCAAATATTCCTGACAGTGTTCCAGCAGTAACATCTGTCAGTTCTTATAGTACCTGAAGGGTGGGAGGTTTTCAATACCTGAGGATGTGCTTCATCTCTGCTAAGTGACTGAATTTTTTAGGGGCAGATAAGATGCTCTCTTATTTTGCTTTATCAGCAGAAGCGAGGTGGCATGGTAGATAAAGTGTTGGTCTTTAAAGTCTGGAAGACCTGAGTCAGATTCTTCCTCAGACATTTACTATCTGCATGACTTTGGATGACTCACTTGACTTCTCTCGGCCTTAGTTTTCTCATCTGTAAAATAAGGAAAATAGCACCCTCTTTGGGGGGGTTGCTGTGAGGATCAAATGAGATATATATTTACAAATATGTAAAGTGCTTTGCAGATCTTAAAACATTATATATATGTCCATCATCATCGTTGTCATCATTATCATCATCTTAGGTCTCAACACCATGTTACTTTTCATTGTGGTTGTTGTTGTTCTATTTCCATTACAGAGGGCATTCCAATTGGCAAAGAAAAAACAAGGTAGCACTTTGGCAGTTTTACCTTATCTCTGTATTCAGTTATCACTGTCCCATATATCCCAGCCAAATGTCTTATTCTTTCTCTGATCTTCCCTTTCCTTCCACTATCAACAACAATAAAGTCTTTCTTTGCTGTCCTTACCATTAATTGCCAGCCCTAGCTCACTCTGAGCTATAGGATTCTTGGCCTTTTTTTTTATAGACCTTTCCATATTCATTTATCTCTGTTATCTGGTCTTACTTCCATCTTGTATACATTTATTTTCTTTAAATCTAAGTTGTTAACTGAATTCTCTGTGCATCTACATTCATCTCTTTAGACAAATCCCATTTGTCCTCCTCACTGGAATTGTTTCCCTTAATATCTTTAAGGTTATTACATTCTTGAACATCTCCTATCTCTGCTGGCTGACCCCCTGTAGCATTTTAGCCCATGGAATCCTATTTGTCTTTCCTCTGAACTTTGTGACATCTCCTTTCCTTAAATATAGAGTACATGTCAGACTATGCCTAGATTTCCTCTCCTCTATTGCAGACTCTAGGATGGATTGTTCCCCAATTTGTTCAAACAAGTAATCCACTCTGTCAATTTCCTTTGTGCTGTAATTGTTCCATGTACCTTTTCTTACTAACCTTCCCTTGTCTTGCTAATATTATCTTGTCTTTATCCTTCTTGTGGCTACTTCTTTTGGTTCTGTTCCCTGTTCTTTCTCAAGCCTTTTAGATCTTCCTTAATTATCATTCCCCTTGCTTTTTTCGACTCAAAAGTAGAATTGGAACCAATATCTGGTCCTGGATTTCATTCTCTATCAAATTTTCCATAATTTCCCTGACATTTTGCCCAATCTCTCTACCCTGAGTTTAACCTATAACCTACTTAATTAGCCCAAATGCTTCTGGATTTCCAGCAGAATTTCCTTCTTTTTATTACATTTATCTTGAGTCATTCTCTCTTCTCTGAGTTCTTATCTCTTCAAAATCAGAAGTAGATTACTCTAGGGTTTGGGGCACAGACTATGATATGCAATTATGTGGACAACTTATAGAACTTCTCCTTCAATATATTTTGGATAGACATTGCAAATGCATGATGAATTGCACTCATATGTCCCCAGAATCAAACAAGAGGAACAAAACAAGTTGGATAACTTTCAAAAATTTGTGAATTGCCAAATTCTTTTAATGATCTCAATCCCTGCATCAAAGATTCATGTTTTTAACACAAATTTCTTCCAGTGATGGTGTGCAGCTGAAAGTGTTGGAACATTCTGGACCTTGAAGAATCAAGGTTTGGGATCACCAAAAGTATAGCAGAGATAGAAATAGTGGGTTCAAGGTGGCTGCAATTCCTTACAAATAAGGAATTATGAAGGACAAGCAGTACAAAGAATGTAATTAAAGAAATATGCAATCCAAAAAAATTATAGGTTGATCAAGTGGCAAAAGTAAAAGATGTGTAAAAAGAGAGGCTATGTACTTCATTGGTATCATTATGTTGTCAAGAAAAGTTTGCGGCACATTGGGTGAGCCTCAGAGATGAACTTGTTGTAGCACATGGGTTAGGGTTGTGCAGGACTGGTACATGTAGATGGTTTGGGATTTGTATTGTTGGAGAGAATACTCACATTGATGAGATCACAACTCCATTGGAGTGTACTTACAGAGATTATATATGTATATGTATATGTACACACATGTGTTAAATATGTATGCATACATATAAACATACATGTGCACTGCATATTTCTACATGACATATCTATATATAAACATATTTATTTGTGTATGTGTGCATAAACACACACACACATATAAAACATAGCCTCTGCAGGTTGCTGATGGATTGAGATCTATGCCACTGGTTGGGTATCAACAGTGCCTAGTAAAGCACTTAAATCATAGATTAAACCTATGTCTTCCTCTCTCAATACTTAAAATACTTACTAATTTTAAATTAGTAACATTGGAAACTTCCATAATCATTTCAGACACTGATGGTTTTAGACTAGTGAATTAATAAAAGCATTTAAATGGGATGTAGCTTGGGACTTTTAAAAGATTCTAAATGATTGTTGATTAGATCGTATGCAGAAGCTATTTTAAAGTTTCAGAGAATAAAGTGGGCATGAGTTCTGTGAAGGCAAAACACATAATCACTTAAATAAGATATTTTTGCATATTTAATGTTTTGAGTGTTTTTTTTCCCAAACCACTTGGAAAATTTACAAGATTTTAAGTATTGTTGTAAACCTATCCTGTAGATCTGTATGGTTTTCACACCTTATACATTAAGGTGCCCTATAAAAGGGTTCTTTCATTATTAGAGTAATTAAATCAGCTTGTATGGGGTTCTGATAGACAGCACACTGACCAGTTCTGTGATGAATAATGCTATAGGGAGTTTGCAGGGTCTTTCCATGTAATACTAAGTAACATGATATAATACCTCAGCTTCTTTTATATCTGCCCTAGATCTTGGCATATGCTGAGTATATGTAGATGCTCAACACATTCCTGTTAAATAAATTATATGGTTCATTGTTACACAGATGTAACTATATTGTGGATTATGGCTTGTCCTTTGATTTTGTTGTATAGGAAGAGAGGGAGCTCACATCTAATGACTTTTCATTTTCTCAGGAAAGTCTGAGGTGAGGTTATTTGCTGATTTTATAGAAAGAAGGAAGGCTGTATTGAAGGATGTAAAGAGAGTGGAAAAGCTTTGGAAAAAATCATATACAGAAAAACAGCTTGGTATAACACAGTGGCAGTTTGGCACATCAAATAAGTTGCTGACCTTGGAGTAAGAAAGACCTTGGTGCCAATCTCATCTCTGACATGTACTAGATTTGTGACCCTGGACAAGTCACTTAACTATATTTGCCACCTCTTTGCTAACCCTATTAATTAACACTTGGTATGACCCTGAACTTAGAAAACTGACTGGTCATTACAAGCAGGTTGCAATCAGTGTTGGTGGAGGAAGTTATAATACTAACAATAACAAGGTCTGAGGTCCTTGACTTGATATAACACAATTAACCTGAAAGGCAGGTGTCCATTTAAAGATGATCTTAAAAGGTTTTTTTATCCCCAAGTTTCCAACCTGCATTTATCTGCAAAGGTAGGTAGTTAGTGCAGTGAATAGTGCACTGGACAAGAAGTTGGGAAGACCTGAGTTCAAATCCAGCTTCAGATATTTAAATATAATACTGGGCAAGTCAATTGACCACTTTCTACCTCAATTTCTTTATCTCTGAAATAGGGATAATAATACCACCTGCCTCACATGGTTATTGTGAAGATAAAATGAGGTAATATTTGTAAAGTATTTTGCAGACTTTAAAGTTCGATATAAATGCTATTATTACGATAGTTAAATGATAGATTTATTTTGTTGCTAATTTTTATCATTTTGAATGAATTAACATTCAATTAGTTTGATAGGATAGCTGATCTATTGCCACTGTGATATCAATGAGATTGGGATGAAGCTTTGGAAATGGCCATATCCCAGGAAGTTAATAAAATCCTGATTCAGGCATGTCAGAAGATAATTTCACTATAGAAATACCCTGGACCAGCAGCATTCAATAGAGTGTGAAAGTAAACCTAGCTTTAAATGTGCTCAATAAACTTCTGAAGATTAACTTACAGATAGCCAGAGTTCACCCAGTCAGGGGGCAGTTGGGTCTTTGCCCAAATGCCTCTACCTTCTGGCTTGCTGAGAAACTTATGATGCTCTAGCTACTTAAGAACTTTTCTGAGTTGTGCGCAGGTTCAATTTAACGTTGTCCAAAAGGGGTTTGGCTTCTGCTTCAGATAAAAATAAGCTGGTTTAGTCAGAAAAGGAATCTAGACTATGAGAGCCCTAACACTGGAAGGCATGAGATGTTGGAATTATAGAATATAGTTTCCCTACCAAAAATAAAGGAAGAGTAGAAGCCAAGTTTTTCCCCACAATGGTAACAGGTTGCCATGGTAGCAACATAAAAAAAAAGCGCTAATCCTTATTACCAGGAAAATACCATGATGTAAGACTATGTTTACACAGATGATGGGAGAGCCCACATTCTCAATCTCTCTCTCTCTCTCTCCCTCTCCCTTCCTCCTCCTACTCCTCTTCTTCTCTCTCTCTCTTTTTCTTTCTGTCTCTCTCTCTCCCCTTTTCTTCATTCCTCCTATGCATAAATATTAATAGGATATAATGGGATATATATAATATAATGGAATATACTAAATTTAATGGGATGTGTAAATAAATATATATGGATATATGAAATATTGGTATATAAATATATGATATATAATTACATAAATACACATTTGGATGTATGTATATAATATACACATATATGTGATACATGTATATAGGTATATATAGACACATATATGTATGTATAGACAAATACTCTTCCTGAGACTCCCATTAAAGCTAAGGTATTAGGGATAAGCATCCCATTAAAAACATGTTGCTCAGAGAGCACGGGCTCCCTGGCTGATATCAGCAATCCCAGAAGAGAAGCAATTCTGTGGTACAGAGGAAAGAACGTTAGATTTAGAGACAGATGACCTGTGTTTGAATTCTGACTCTTGTTTATTTGTTCTGTTACTTGGGTAAGTCACATCACTTCCCTATCAGCTTTACTTTCCTAAATGTAAAATGAAGAAGTTTGACTCTATCACTAAAGTTCACTCTAACTCTAAATCTTTGAGCCTGTGATTTTATAGAAGGAATACTTAGGCTTCAAGAGATATTAATTGCCTAAATAACTCAGGAAACCTGTGGCCAAAGCTGTAACCAGTGGCAGGAGCTGTTTAAATCCATGTCCTCTAGCAAGTACAAAACCAGGAGCCTTAGCCCTGAAGGAAAGAGTCATAGATCATGGATCATAAGACATAGATATGGAGCTGAAAGCAACCTTATAGGCCACCTAGAACAATCCCCTCATTTGACAAATTAGGAAATTGAAGCCCAAGGAGGTTAAGTGAATTGTCCAGGTTCACACAGGTAGTAATCATCAGTGCCAGGATTTGAACCTAGGTCCTATGACATCAAATCAGTGCTCTTTCCATTATATAGCAATGTCTAGGATAATAAACTTGAGGTTATACCAAGCCTCAAGGTAAACGGTTCTCAAAGTATGGTCCAAGGACCCCTAGAGTCTTCTGAGCCTCTTTCAAGGGATCCATAAGGTCAAAACTATTTTCATAATAATACTAACATTTTATTTGCCTATTAAAATATTCTCCCCATTTCCAACTATTTATCTGCATGAGGCTACAATGCTTCAATTAAAACTACATTTCAAAACTGAAGAAGCAGATATTAGAATCCAACTATATTCTATTAAGCCAGATATTAAAGGTATTTACAAAGAAAAATAAATATAGCTTTTTTCACAAAATGTCATTTATGTTAACATGTGATAGATTTATTATTATTATTCTTTTCAAAAGAGTTAATAAAGTGATATTTTAAAATTTTGTCAATTTTAATTTAAAAAATGGTAAACTTGGATAAATATAACCTAACCAGTCAGTAAATAAACATTTATTGAGTGCCTATTATGTGCCAAGTAGCTAATGCTATATTCTGGGATACAGATAAGAAAAAAAGAAAGACAGTCCCTTACCCACATGGAGCTTACAATCTAAGAGAGAAAATACATGAAAGAAAATTTAAAAGCAAGGGGTGGGGGTGGGGGAGGAAGAGAAGGTACCTGGAGGCAGGGTTATGGTGGAGGATTGCACCCTAAGGATTGCAGCTGGTGAGAAATAGAGTTGGCTGATCTGTGAGCCCTCTTAAATGGAGGTTTGGGGAAGAATTGTTTGCTCTGCATCCCAGCCTTTAGCACCAGAAAGGGTGTTGGAGACTTTCTAGACTGATCTGTGCCTAAACAAGAATTTGCTCAACAACATTCCCAACAAGTGATCATTCAGATTTGCTTAAGCACATTGAGTGAGGGGGAAGCCCACAATTTCCCAAAGCAGCCCATTCTTTTTTTTTTTTTTGCTCCAATCACTAGGAAATATTTCCTAATACAAAAATTAAATCTGCTTCTCTATAGTTTCCATTCATTCTTCCCAGTTCTAACTTCTGTGTCCAAACAGAACAAACCTAATTCCTCCCCCAATATGGAACATCACTATTGTATCCCCTTCATCTTCTTCAGGTTAAACACATCCAGTTCCTACAACTGATTTTACTTTGCTCTTGGGACTTTAACCATTCTGATTTTCCTCTTCTGAATCCCCTCTGGCTTGTCAATGTTCTTTGCAAAATGTGGTACCCGGAACTCAGGACCATCCTCCAAATGTGATCTGACAGGAGTTCAGAGTACTACAAGACTATTGCCTTACTCATTCTGTGTACTATGCTTCTGTTGAATATTTTCAATGATTCCATCAGTCTTTTGAATTTTTTTTTTATTAAACTGCTGATCCATATTAAGCTTGGAGTCAACTAAAGAACTGACATTTTTCAGAAGACACTTTGTCAACTCACATTGTCCCTATTTTAAGTGATTGTTTTGGGATAAATATAAAAAGAAGTTATGATCACAGAGTTGACATGGATTCATCAAGTAAAGTTTATACTAACTTAACCTAATTTCCCTTTTGATAGACTAGTAGATCAAGGAAATGTAGAATCAGTTAGATTGGCCTGATATGGCATTATTTTCCTATAAATTAGTTGTTTGGGGTTTTGTTTTGTTTTGTTTTTCTTTTGTTTTTTGTTTGTTTTGTTTTGTTTTGTTTATCACTATCAAGGCAATCTAAACTGACTCCAAGCCCACCTTTCACCTCCATTATTTGCAACAGAAAAGCTAGCAAGGTCACTACTTCAGATTTTCCCATTTTACCATTATCTTTGTCCAGATACCCTCATGGAATGAACCTGCTTTTCTTTTTTAAATTTTGAGAAGATGGAAACCATTTTTGAATAATTTTAATTTTAACCTGAATATAGTACAAGTCCTTAAACAAAATTTTATTTGTATCATTTTATTTATTTGTATCATTTTTCTTGCAAAGTGTGAGGGAAAACACATAAGATCAAACTTTAAAGTTAAACTTGGATTTCTCTTATCTTTAAAAATGTTCTTTTTTTTGTTTGTGCTAAAACTTGGAGTATTTCGTATATTCTTATGACAGCTGAAGAATGGAAAATTTTTAACATTCTAGAGTGAGATATATCTTAGACACATTCTAGAAATCTTAAATTCAACATATTGAATATACTGTTACTGAACTTTGACTTTGAAGTAAATATAAGATTACAAATCACTCTTTCTTAAATAAATAAAAAAATCTGTTAACTTTTTTTAGTTTACTTTCTGCATGGATACTTATGATGAATGCTTTGTAAATAAAAGTTTATGTGTGTATATGTTTTAAAACATGAAGCTTATATATAATTGTATGTATATATGTATATGTAGGTATTTATGGATACACATCTATCTATCTATCAAATACTGCTATACTTCAGGATTTTATGGATCCATATTTTCATGAATCTGAGTACTTATTCCACTGACACAGATAGCAAACCCTCTGTAACTTAGAAACTTAATCTTACCAGATTCAATCTAACATTCTAGCCTGTATCTTGGGATCCAGGCTTTTCTATCCAGTGTGTTAGCTATCACACTCAGAATTCTCTCATCTGGAAATTTGTTAAATATGTCATTTATGGGTTGTTACAGGCAGCTAGAGGGTACAGTGGGTAGAGCTCTGGTCCTGGGGTCAGAGAGACCTTAGATTAAATTTGGCCTCAGACACTTAATAGCTATGTGACCTTGGACAAGTCATTGTTAGCCTCAGTTTCCTCAACTGTAAAATGGGAATAATAATAACACCTACTTTTCAGGGTTGCCGTGTTTATCAAGTGAGATGTTTGTAAGGAACTTGGCAAACTGCCTGGCACATAGTAGGCATCATATAAATGTTTCTTTCCTCTCCATCCTGCCTCTTCTCTGTCCTTGATGGTTGATCTTAGGGAAGTCACTTAACCCCTTTGCTCTTCAGATTTCTCATCTATAAAGTGATTATTAGACCCTTCCAGTTTTACTTCTATGATCTGTTGATGATGGGTCTACATGCTAGTCTAGACCATTCACCCTTTTCTGCTTCATGAGAATGATTTATTTGTATTTCCAAATTTCATTTTTGAGACTTTCATCCCTCCTGGGCAGACTTCCTCTGTGGAATCAGACCATGGGATCTTACATATCTGTATTTCTGAACACTTTGAAATCTGTTGTCTTAAGATCTAGTGTCCATGTCAGGCTATGTCTGGTTTCCCAAGCCTCCACCACAAATGATAACATGGAATGGTCACTCCCTTCTCCCCACCTCTTGCTCACCACCAAAATTCCCAGTGTCTCTGCTTCAACAACTCATTTCTGGTTGGTAAGGATCATGTCTAGAGAAAAAAGTAATATCCTTCATTTTCTCCACTTTTTAAAAGACCAAATTATCTTTAAAGCAAACCACCTGTGCATTTGGCACAGCTAGAATGTGAGCAAATGTGCGGGTCAGAGAAGTTTCTCATTAGTTTCAATCGTGGCTCTCTGAGAGGTTCACAAAGTACTATTTCTAACAGAATGTTAGATGAATATGGGACCACAGAAATAATTCAGCTCATAGGCATCACTTGCAAGGGAACAAACAGAGGTACAGACAATTTCAGTTGGAGTCAGAGCAGTGCAATGTTGAGAGGGTTGGGAGTCACAAGATTTGGATTTAAGTACCAGTTCTGACACTTAACTACCTATGATACCTAAGTTCAAGAACATGGCCTTTCTGAGCCTTAGTTTCTTCCAAATAAAATGAGTTGTCAATGACTTTGAAGATGTTTTTATGTGTAGATTTGTCATACTATGAGTTTTTTGCTTAAGGTCAAGGTTCACAGGTTTGGTAAGTGGAAGTTTTAGGAAAAAAAACTGAAGTCTTCAGAAATTTGGTTCAGTGCTCCAACTACATCACACAGTCTCCTCTAAAACAGAGGTGATACAATCTTTTTCTTCCATATCACAAACTGAATTAACATTTATTTAGTACTTACTAAATGTGACACACTGTTGTTTGTTGTCATTTTTCAGTCATGTCCTACTCTTTGTAACCCCATTTGGGGTTTTCTTAGCAAAGATACTGGAGTGGTTCGCCATTTCCTTCTCCAGCTCTTTTTGTGAATGAGGAAACTGAGGCAAACAGGGTTAAGTGATTTGTCCAGGGTCACATAGCTAGTAAGCGTCTGAGGCCAGATCTGAACTCAAGAAGATGAATCTTCCTGATTTCAGGCCCAGCACTCTATCTACTGTGCTGTCTAGAAGCCCCACCAAACCATTATAGGTAGTAAGAAAAATAAAGAGATAAAGAAGTCCTTAACACCCATAGGAGTTAAAGTAAGAATACAATTTTAGAACTGGCAGAGACCTTAAAGATTAAAAAAAACTGAAGAAAAATGAGGGTAAGTGAATTATCCAAAGTTATACAGCTTGTTCTTGAGAGACCCAGGACTAGAACCTTGGTACGCTTGCTCCAGCTGGGTCATAAACTTCAAAAGATATCGAACACTTTGTGAACGGACTGTTCTTTTTCACTTGACAGACCACTAGCTACTTGTCCCATCTGATTTCATCTATGCCTTTACCTTGCCCCACTCCCACCCCCTTGTTAATATTTGATTTTCCTAAGCTGCCTGAGTGCTACAGTCTTCCAACCAGGTGCTCCTCTCATTCAATTCCATCAATCCTTTGGCCTTACAAGGCTTTCTGGGTAAATCTTCAAGCCTCACCTATTTATCTTACAAAATTTTGTTTCTGAACTATAGGTTATGCTCAACTGATTTGCTGATTTGACCCACTAAAATTTCATGCTGTCCAGCTTCAACTGAAAACTTGCACTGCTACACTGCTCCTTAGTGATCTTTTTGTTTACCTTTGTTGGTTCCCCAGCATTTCACTCTCTTTGAGTTCCCAATGCCATTCCTTTTAATCTACTACATTACCATGGTAATATGTGTTAAACTAATAGGTCATTAGATCCGCCATTTCTTTTTTTTCCACATGATTTAAAACAATATCACCTCCATTCTGTTCTAATGCAATTGATTTAAAAAAAAACAAAAACAAATGTTAGATTTTCTCTAATAATCCTCTTCCTGCCTGCTTGCTCTGTTGCTAAACTGACCTGTACTATGGAAATGAATGACAAAAAATACATAGTTGATATCCAAAATAACAAAGGTGATATTAAGAGATTTCCTAGCTGCCCTTGATGAATTTAAATACCCCAGCCCAGGTGAACCACATCCTTGGGTACTTAAATGACTGAGAGATATGCTTCCTGAGCCACAGTCAATGATATTTGAAAGAACAAGAACAATGGTCTTATGGGAGGATGATTAGATAAGGGCAAATGTTGCCCTGGCTTTCACAAAGGGGAAGAGAACAGAATCTATAGACTATTTGTCAGTGAACTCAACTTTCTCACCACCTACTCCCTAAATCTAATGCCCAAATTTTGTTATATTGTTTCTTTAAAGGTCAATAATGACTGCTGTCAAACCCACCTCTTTATGCTGCCTCTATCCCTATAGAAAATGCAATTAGGTCTTGCCTATCTTCCCTTAGTCATGCTGTTGTCTTTCCCTCCTACTGCCATTACCTAGTGAGAAAATACCACTTCAAATCTAGACCACTGCAGTGTTCCTCCAGTTGGTCTCCCTAACTTCGTTCTTTCCTCCTTTCAATTCATCCATTATACTCTACACCTCGACAAGTCTTCCCAAAAATACTGATTTCATTTCATTAATTCTCTGTTCAAATAAGTTTAGAGACCCCTTTACTATTTAATAAAATCCAAAATACTTATTCTGGCATCCAAAGCTTTCCACAACCTAGTCCCAACCTTCCTGACACCCAGTGCTCTCTACAGAAACCCTCTGTGCCAAACAGGCTCACCTACTTCCTATTACTTGAGCTTCACTGCTGAGAAATGGGCTTGTAAATTATAGGGAACAATTTAGTCATTGTTGCCTTGATCATATAACAGATAGGTGGATCATTATATGTTAATCAGGTAGTCTTTTGTATTATTAATTGGCTAGAGATGGGCTTCCAATGAGTTACTATGGCAGAGGTAGGTAGATCAAATGTCCACCTAGAATGTTCTGGCCACAGGATGGTATTCTTTGCTGGGGACTACAAAAGGAAGTACATGATTGGGGTGGTTTCTTTAGGCAGATGACAAGGTTAGACCAAATACCAGATGGAAATTCAGGTGTGGAGAGAACTATTGTATATTATGTAGATTAGAGTTGGCCACTTGCTAAAAATATGTAGAGAAATTAAAAATATGGACTGAATTTAATAAATAGAATTAAATAAGGATAAATGTGCAGGAAAATAATAGATAAAAGGGAGTGAGGTAAATATATATTAAAATATAATCTCATGTGAGGAAATCCAAGAAATATTGGGAAGAACAATGGAAAACACCATTTGGGAGAAGATCAAAGGAATTGTAAACAGAAATGAATGTCATCAGAGTAAGCTGCATACCACCTGGAAAAAAAAAGAGGATATTGGCACAAAGACATGATATAGTAGTCATGGGGAACTTCAGTGATCCAGACATCTGCTGGAGCTTGTTCTCTGCCAATTTTTATGTGTTTTAATGATAATTTTGTCCTTCAAAACTCAGAAAGGAAAATCAAGACATTCTGTTCTATATCAATCAGTAAACAAATACTTATTAAATACCTACTATGCACTAGGCACTGAAGATACAAAGGAAAAAAAATGAAATAGTTCCTGTTCTCAAGGAGCAGTCTCTCCCTCTAATGGGAAAGACATCATGTTCACATTTGTTACATATAAAAAAAATAGATGTAAGATAAGTTTGCAAGAAAGAAGTCAGTAGCTGAAAGGATCAGGAAATATTTCATGTGGGAGGTATGCTTCACCTGAGCCTTTATGAAAACTAGGGCTTCTAAGATGTGAAAATGAGGAAGGAATGCATTCTGCACATTGGAAACAGTCAGTGTAAAGGTAAAGAATTGAGAGATGGAATGTCATGAACAGTACAGTACAGTAAAAAAAAAAAGGCAGTTTGGCTGAACCATAGTGTGGATTAAAGGGACGGATGTATAATAGTACTAGAAAGGTAGTTTAGGGTCAGGTTGTAAAGAGTTTATTTTTGATCCAAGAAGTGATATGGAACCACTGGAGTTTATTGAATAGGGAAGTAAAATGGTCAGAACTGCACTGTAGGAAAAACACTCCGGTGCTTGTGCAAATGATAGACTGAAATAAAGAGGGGCTTGAGGAAGGGGGCCCAATTAAGAAGTTATTCATATAGTTCAAGCAAAAGTTTATGAGGACCTGCACTAGACATGTGGATGAATGAATGGGAATAGGTGAATGAATATGAAAGATATTATGGAGATAGACTTTATACTACTAAGGAAAGGATTGAATATTGGAAGAATGGTGGAAGGAGAATGAAGAGTCAAAGATAAATCCAAGACTACAAACCTTGGTGACTAGATGGAGAGTGGTAAGCTCATCAAAAACCAGGAATTTAGTAACATAGAGTGGAGACCTTGTACAGAGTCTTGGAATATCTCCATAATTTGTACACATTATCAAGTCAAGGCACGGAGACTGAGAAGTGATCAAACAGGAGAGGGGAGGAAAAGGAGGAGAAGAAGAAGGAGAAGAAGGAGGAGGAGAAAGAACTAGTTGGGTTGAATAAGTTACATAACCTTTTTAACTCTCAGTTTCCATATCTGTAAAACAAGAAAAATAGTACTCCTGGCAATTAACTCACAGGGTCATTATACAAAAAGTTTTTTACAAACCTTAAAATACTACATGAATGCATTTTTATTATCTGCCCAAATAAACATATTGTTGAGAACTACAACACATTTTCTTAAAAATTCTTCTGCTCCTGCTTATTCCTTCCAGCACATGTAACAATGTCTTGGACATAGGCAGTATTATGTATTATTTTGAGTAGTAGTTTCTATGATTCATCGGTAAATATCCATTGATTTTAGAAGTACAGAATTTCAGAGATGGAGAAGATTTCAGTAGCCATATAGTCTAACCCCAATCTGAAAAGGAATCTCCCTATAACATACCCAACCTGTAGCCTTTAATTGATGGCATCTAATAAAGGAAAATATATGACTTTCAATTCAGTCAAAGGGCAGCATTTGAGGACCTAAAGGGCCACATGTGGCCTCAAGGCCACAGGTTCCCCTGGTTTAGCCACTGGGAGCTTCAAATAGTTGAGAGTTAGGCAGTTTGAGTGAATTTATAAGAGTCAGATCTTCCCTTCCTGGGGGAGAAGGCATTTTCTCTACTGTCCACAAGCCAATGACATATGGCAATAGAGGTACTCACTGAGAAGAAGACACAACACTTAGCAATTCAAAAGTTTATGAGTTTAGGTAACATAGGCAGAAGTCCCAAAAAAGTAGTTAATACTGTAAACAGACGTGAATAGAGAGCATCAGTTAGTTGATCAAAGTTGGAAGCAGGTTTAAGGAGCTAAACTTCTGGCAGTAAAAAAGAAAGCTAGCTGTGGACTCAGAGAACCAGCCCCAGCCATGAAGAGTTGGAGTTTTGTGAGTATTTCTCAAAAGGAGAAAGGACTTTGAGCCTTGTGGTACCGTAGTTGTGAATTACCTTGAACACATGTGTTCCCTACAGGTGTGCCCCACTGCCATTGTACTCTAGGTTTTTGCCTACTCTTCCCAAAAATGCTGTATGCATTTGGCAGGTGAGCACACTACAGATTTATGGAGGGAAAATATTTTGCAGCTATGTTCTTACTCTGCCATCTTAGTAAATGGCTTTTCTCAGAGCTTATTGGATCTAGTGGCCAGTTGATAAGGGAAGCACACCTTTGAAGGAAGGGGTACCTACTTAAACCCTATGTATTAACATCCCTGCCCTTGAAATTAACCTAAAAAGGCTGTGAGTGCCAAAGGGGGGAGTGCTACACTCAATATACTCTATGTGCTGCAAAATCTGCATGTGATTTTTCCAACGGAAAAAAATTGTTGTAAATTTAAAACTCAAATTTAGTCTTCAATGTTAAAAAAAAAAACAAATGCAGAAAACAAAACCTTAGTTGTTATTAGAAAGTTTATAAGCATGGTTTTCATTTCAATAACATCACTCTCACCGGTTTTCTTCCTTTATTTTTGACTGCTAATGCAAT
The DNA here is from genome assembly GCF_900497805.2 of Vombatus ursinus. NCBI lineage: Eukaryota > Metazoa > Chordata > Mammalia > Diprotodontia > Vombatidae > Vombatus > Vombatus ursinus. The sequence continues at coordinate 90,747,161 of NW_020954590.1, forward strand.
ATTTTTCATTAATTTTCCTTCATATTCATAATTTTAATTTAACCTCAGTCATGTATTTTACCTGCATCGGAAACTTCCTTGTATATTCTATTTGAAAATAAATTATTAGTTATCTTGTTTTGATATTTTCATGATGCCATTTATATTTTCATCTTAAGTAGAGGGACAAACTTTTTATCATTTACTGTATTAATGCCTTATTTCTGAATTTTTCAGAGCAAGTCAACCATTTGTACAATTTTAAAGTAAGGAACATTTATCTTTGAAGCCTTCCCACTTCCCTTTTTACCAATTATCTTCCTCTTCCCATCTTCCTTTTATATAGGATATCATTCTTTTAGGAGTTATCTCTATCAACTGCCAGCTATTCAGACTATGTCAACTCTTCATTCTTATGAAAGGACTCTTGAAATTTCAGAGACTTCAGAAACTGAAGAAATGACAGGGATTATTAATTGTGGTCATTGTATGGCAGTTAGAGAACAATGAACTTTCAGGCAAGAGCCTTGAAAAACATCCTTTGAATTACACAGGGAAGTGGCTGCCTATGTTGACTACTCTTGGCTTTGAGTTAAGGTGGGATATTATTAATCTAATGGGAAGATAGATATCATAATCCATATTACCAATAGAGAGTAATAGAGTTTAGTGTTTAAGTAATTTTTATTACCTACATCAAAATAGTTAATAGAGTTTACAGAAGTCATTAGCTTCTAATTAAAGGTTATCTTACACTTCAGAAAACATGCCTTACTACAGTATATTGAGTAGGCAATAGAAGGGGGTGAAAATGTATTCTGAAACTTTATCGCCATCTATTGACTATATAAGAAAATGCAGTTGTGTATACAGTATCCCCCCCCCCCCCCCCGGGGCTTACTTCATGTACCTGGCTATATACCAAAGAAAAATGTGATGTAGGTAGTCTTTCTTTAGCATTACCCTCTTACATATTTACATTATTCTCTAAGTCCCATTCCCAGTGCTCTTTGACCCTAGCTTTTTTTTCCCCTTCCATTTGTAAGCATTTGTTTTCTCTCATTCCTAATCCTCCAACTGAAAAATGGAAAAACAAAACCATTATAATAAAAATGTATCACTCTCCAAAATTTTGCAGACTAGGCATTTCTAAAAATGTATATCTCATTCTGTACCTTGAATTTGTCATCTTTCTGTCAGGAGATGAGTTGCATGTTCGTTCCATCAGTGGTCCTCTGGAATCATGATTGGTCATTACATTCATCTGAATTCTTAAGTATCTCAAAGTTGTTGTTGTATAAGTTATTCTCTTGGTTCTGCCCATTTCATTCTATATAATTTCATGCCAGTCTTCCCCAGTTTCTCTCAGTTTAGCCCTTTTATTATTTCTTACAGTACAATGGTTTTCCATTACATTTATGTACTCTAATATGTTTAGCTGTTTCCCAATACCACTTAGTCACCAGTTATTTGCCACTACAAAAATAGATGCTATATACATGTGAGTACATTTGGTCTTTTTTTATTCTCTTTAGAGTATAGGCCTTTTTGTGATATTTCTGGGTAGAAGAGTATACAGTTTAGTAACTTAGAGGGCATATTTCCACACTGCATTCCAGAATATATGGAACAATTCATAGCTTCAACAAGAGTACATGAATATGACTATTAGACTGAGTTTAATATGATACTCCTGCTTATACTTAGGTAATACTAGCATTTTAAATGTATTCTCCCAGATAAAATACCCTAAGTCATTAATCTGACTCTGTGGCAGTAATTTCATGATAGATAAAAATATAATCTCCTTGATAGCAAGGAATTTGCCATTAGAAAAAAAAAATCTTTGTATCCCTTGAGCCTAGCTTGATGGGTTTCACATTGCAGGGTCAGACTGTGGTTTCACTGGCATGGGAAATTTTTGGAGCCAAAAAATAGTTAGATAATAGCATTGTTGCTCTCTTCATACTCATTCTTCTATCTGTGAAAATGCAAATATTTTGGAAGAATCTGAGCATTTCAAACATTAAAAATAGATACCATGCTAAAAGTATGAAAATCTTGACAAAAAAGGGTTAACAGTACCTGATTATATTATTGAGATAATTGGCATAGTCCCTATAAACTAGATTAGGGAAAGAAAGCTCCTAAGATTTGAGGAAGTATTCATTATTATCATTATTATTATTATTATTATTATTAAACAGCTTTGGAATAGTTCTGAATCGCACCCAAATAATTAACTCCTTAACAGAATAAGACTAAATGGCTAAAGTCAGCTGATATTCATATACAGATATATACATATTATATATGTACATATGCATGAATATAAATACATTTGTATATATGTATGTACACATACATGTATTATCTACTATATATGTTTAATAAAAGCTAAAATGTAGTAGTGGCAAAGTTTTTTTTTTAATTTCATAGTGCTATTAAAAATATTTTAGGTGTTTCAAGATATTTGAGGTATGTGTAAATACTCATCTGGAATTGTTACTCATTGGTGTCAAATAGTTAAAAAAAAATATTTGTTATGTCAAGAAAGGTATTTTCCTGAAATCAATACGGCCTTTTGCATCTCTACTTCTTGAAGCTTTGCTTGATTTCTTGCAGATTTTTTTTTTAATACTTGACAGAGATGACCTCCTTTATTTCTGCATCCAGAGAGTACAGTTTCCAAAGATTACTGTTTGACACAAAAGTTGGCTGGAGTCCTTCCAAAGGAAAATAAAAGTATGAAGGACAGAGAATTGATAGGCATGCTATATAGCTAATATTACCGATCTTTGCTGAACCAGGAGAGAATGATAAACATTTTAAGTTAAAACTGAAATGTAACTTAAAAAAAAAAAACAACAAAGTTTTCTCCTGAAATGGGGCATTCATGACATGTCCTAAAGCCTAAGGATTTTAAATATGTTAACTATAAGAAATGGGATAAAAGCCTGTAGTATGTGGCAATGTCATTTAATTCACAAACATAAGTGTGTATGTTTGTATGTGTATATATACGTGAGTATATATATATATGTTTGTGTGTGCATATATGTATGTATATATATAAATACATGGATATATTTTTTGGGGGAGGTGTGAGGCAATCAGGGTTAAGTGACTTGCCCAGGGTCATACAGCTAGTAAGTGTCAAGTGTTTGGTCTGAGGCTGGATTTGAACTCAGTTCCTCCTGACTCCAGGCCTGGTACTCTATCCACTGTGCCACCTGGCTGCCCCTATGGATATATATTCTTATCAAACTATATACCCTCCCTTTCTCCTCTCCTCTCCTCTCCTCTCCTCTCCTCTCCTCTCCTCTCCTCTCCTCTCCTTTCCTCTCCTCTCCTTTCCTCTCCTCTCCTCTCCTATCCCCTCCTGTTCCCTCCTCTCCCTTCTTCTCCTCTCCTCTCCTCTTCTCTCCTCTCCCCTCCTCTTCTTTTCTCTCTCTCTCGCCCTTCCTTCCAAGATGTCTAATTAGACTGAGAAGGGAAGAAAGTCCAAAATTGGGGATTTATATACATCTTTGAAGGTGTTTGGGAAGGTGAGAGGTTATGTTGATTTGGGTTATACAAGATGCTGTCTATAGACTGTTCTTTTCCACGGGCTTAAACTATGCGAACTGAAAGAATCATGAGACATCCCTGCTTCTATTTCCTTTAACTTTATGTAGCCCTGTCACTAGTTCAGATATGAGGATTCTAGGCATTACTACATTCTTGCCTTAGCATAATAGGATATTAAATCATTACTTCACTAAATCATCCCAGAATGCTGTGATTTTTGAGTTTGTGTGTTTTTATAGATTTCCTATCTCTTCCATTTTTTTTTAATCAAGCTGATAGCTGTCATTTATCACTACTATACTTTGTATCAGCCCCTCTTCCACCTTCTTCTGTGGACTAGGTAACCAAATAACAAACTTCTTAGAACCAGTACAAAATGTGAGTAAAAAGTTCCAGATACATGATGCTACTAAGCAGCTCCATTCTGGAGAGATAAGTTGTTGGTATCATTTCTATGAACCATAGGATTCAAAAGTCTAAAGTAGCATGAAAACTTTGAAACTCAGCAAATAGCCTTAAATAGAAAATCTATTTTAGAGCACTAAACCCATTGGTGACTGCATTAACATATGAACTGTGTAAAATATTGACATACATAAAGCAGTTGCTACAATAAAGAGGCCAAAAGACTTATGACACTTTTCTCATTCAAGAGCAATACTAGTTTAGAATACAAAGTCAATTATAATACCCTTCAGAAGATTAAAGCAAATTACAAGTAGTCTCACTTTAAAAAAAATGAAAAACAGTGGAAATAAAAATAAATCAACAGAAATTTTGACATGAGTTTTTATCTGAGCCATATTCTTCTAAAAAGTTATAGACGAAACTGGCAGGAAGACAATAAACTAATGTGAAACAAAAAACAACAAAAATTAGGTCATATGACATAAGATGGCAGGTCCTAGTGTTGTTCCCTAGATCCACCACCTCAAACCAACAGATAATGTTCTAGATATATAGATATTTAAGTTATAGCAAGAAGAAAAGATATGAAACATCTCCACACTTCTTTAAACTGAAATGACAGGACAGACTTGAAACCCACATCTTCACCCCAAATCCAGTTCCTGCAAACCCTACATCTCACCAAACCGTACTATTTTCCTTTTAGAGTTCTATCTGAGGTGAATCTTATTATTCCCCTATTATTCTCAGTGAACCAAAGATCACTTCATATGCATGACCATTTCACCCTGTTTGAGAGGGTAAACAGCTCTGATTGGGGGAGGATGGGAATGACAATAACATGTGCCTGCTAATGGAAAAGTATAAGAGTTCTAAATCAAGTTTTAGCCAACCCCTGTGGAGCTTACTCAGAATAGGCAGAGAGAAAGCTTCTTCTAAACCCTAACTTGAAATCACCCTAACCTAATGGATGGTGCAGGAGAAAACATCGAGTCTGTGTTTGGGAGAAGGACCAGAAAATACACATGCCTGACATAATTCCACCATAACAGAAAGAATATAAGGCAAACGTCAGAGATCAAAAAGGCCAATAGAAAACTTGGAGATAAGGAGTATTTCCCAAGAAGAAAAACAATAGGGATACCAGGAAAGGTCACAATGCACTAAATAAGAATTATCATATAACAAAGAATGAATTAAAAACATCTTATAAGGGAGGGAAATGCAAGTCTGAATGGTATTCAATTAATCAATCAATCCCTGCCCTTACTTAAAGTAACTAAATTAACAAATAAAATACTTTTCCCTAGGTGCTTTTAGTAAGTGAGAGCACCAATATTGAATCAATCAATCAATTAAAGGGTTTGTGTAAATTAAGAATCTATCAGGGAACCTAGGCCTTTGACTGTCTGGCAGCTTGGAGGAGAAGGCAATTCTAGCCATGTTCCTTCAGGAGGAATTTCTTAAGAGGAGGGGAGGAATTCAGCCTCTCCTTCCCTCTCCATATACATGCACACCCCTGTCCAGATTTCAACTTTATGAATTTTGTGAGATATTCAGTCAAAAAATGTGAAGTTTTCATGGGCATACTGGCAGCCTCCCAGGAACAGCAGTGACTGACAGTAGTGATTGTTTCAGGAGCCAAGGACAACCTAGACATGCCGAGGAAATGCAATTTTAGCACTTTACAAGGAGCCCAGCAAAACGAACAAGAAAACAAACAAAAACAAAAACAAAAAAACTACACCATGAATAAGGGGAACATCAAGAAGACTTCACAAGGGGGAAAAAACTTCCTTCCAATAATCAGGAGCTGTCAGTTCACTCTTCCGCCACAAGAACGTTGTAATCTTGGGCCTCCTTTTTTTGACTCTGTATGTACTTAGGGGAGGATATATCATAATTTTTTTTTTCTTATGGGAAAAGAATTTTTTAAACCAACTGTTCTACTACACTATCCTAGTAAACACCCATTTCTAAAAGCTAATTAGATCTGGATAATTAATTGATATAAACTGATCATCAATGGGGTAAGCACAGTGGTGGAGGCTCATGAGATATAGTATTAGAACAACCCTTCAACCTCTCAGGATCTATTAGAACAAATAACTAGTCACATCCTGGGGCCCAATCGATGCTTTCAAGTAGAAGCTGAGAGTAGCTCCAAAATAGGCACTACATAAGACAACAAAGTGTATGGGTCTCCCTAAAATAATGAATCAACAACTAGAACTTCCAGAGAGATTCAAAAGAGAAATGGGTAAATTAATAAGGGGAATAAGGATGGAAATAAAGATTGTAATTAGGACATAAATCAATGATCTCAGAAAGAAACACAATTTGGAGAAGACAGCAAAGTTAATTGCAATATACTTAGAGATTCTAAATAGGAAAGAGAAGTACTTATCTACTTTTATTTTGTTCTAAAATCTTCTAAAATGAGCACCAATTTAGAATTTCATTCAAACTCAATGGAAGATTCTCAGATGAATCAAGTTAGTCAAGGTATAGCAACATGGGTCTGCTGAATCTTCTGAATTCCCCATTTCTTTTCCTCTAACAAGCCCCAGGTCTTAGCCCATTTGTTTCCCTTAATGGATTCTCACTGTCACAAGACCCTTCTCTAAAATCTGTCTTCATCTCCCTGCTTTTCTGGTGGCAGGGGATACAAGCTTTTTACTTTTTTTTCCCTTGAAAATAGCACATAATCTTTTTTAGGGTGTTTTAAGTTGTTTATATGGAATCAGTATGTCAAAATATACAGAGCTTCAAATCACACATGCACACACACATGTGCATATGCGCGCGCACACACACATATACATATACATTCATATTTCTAGTTGAGCCTCCTTTTCTATGTAAAGGTATATAAACCTTAGTCTTTCTTAATTCTTTTCTCCTTATTTGACTGAATTCATTAGGCTCAGAATCTGTAAACCTGGGTTCTTGTCCTATCTCTACAACCAATATGGCGTTTGAATTTGAATAAGATCCTGTCTCTTTCTGGGTCTCAGTTTTCTCTTCCATCAAATGTGAGGGTTTGTACATGTTATCTTTAAAGTCCCATCTAGCTCTAAAATTTTGTGTTTCAAATGATTTTAAGGTATAGTTCTCTGAATAACTTGAGACAGCACAGGTTTAATTATTTTTACTAGATGTTGAGAAATGGATATAAGTAGCTTAAAAGTAGTATAAGTATCCAAAATTACTCAAATGTAAGTCTAATCAATTCTCCTGCAAAAGGTCTGAGGTTTTTAAATTAATCTCAAGCTTAGTAGGAATCAACAATATGATATGATAGTCAAAAGTGCCAATGCAATTTTAGGCTACTTTAAGAGATTCATAGTATCTACATCTAGTAAAGTTATAACCCTGGTTAAGATTACACTTAGACAATTGTGTTCTGTTTTGGGTGCCATATAATAGAAATGACTTTGATAAACTGAAAACCTTTCTAGAGGAAAGTGGTCAGGATTGGAAAAGGCTTTGAGATTTTATATATTTATATGTATGTAGATGTATAGATGTATATATGTATATATACACACACATATACACATACATACATATCTACAGATATGGATAGGTGTCAAAGAAAGTCTCTGGCTTATCAATGCTCTTTTATATAATATAGCATTGCAAGCAGAATACAATGGCCCAAATGTAATTTATCCCCAAAACTGCAAGTATGTATAATATATAAACACATATATATAAAGTATGTGTGTATGTATGTGTATACACACACACTCACATATATAAAAATATGTGTAAATACATAATTTATTAAGTACCTGCTGTTTCAGGCACTGTGCTAAGCACTGAGGATACAAAAAGAGGCAAAAAAACAGTCTCTCTCCTCAAGGAGCTTACAATTTAATGGGAAAGAACAACTTGAGAAAAGCAAGCTATATGTGTGTATTTATGTATATTTCTTGAAGGATATATATACACACACACATATATATAACATATATAGTTTGTAGATATATATGAATATAGCTGTATATGTACACATGTATATTCTACATGTATGTACATGTGTTACATATAATTATGTGTATTATATTACTTTATATTATATGTGCATATATACAGATAAACAGATATACATGCATGCATCCATAAATGTATATATGTTTTATATATAATATGTGTGTGAAAAAGAACTAAAAATGTTTAGCCTGGGGATAAATCAATTGGTCAATAAACATTTATAAGTGCCTACTATATGCCAAGCTCTATACTAGATACTGGGGATACAGATACAGAGAGAAAGAGGGAAGGAGGGGGGGAGAGAATGAGAGAGAAAGAATCCCTGCCCTCAAGGAGTTTACATTTAATGGGAGAAGATAGCATACAAAGGGAGCTGAAGAGTGTTGGGGGGAGAAGGTGGCCCAGGGGAGGTTCTTAGAAGACTTACAAGGGGCAGGATAGCTGTCTTCAAATAAATAAATGAAGTTAAATATCTGCCACAACAAAGGGGGATTAGACTTGTTTTTCCGGGGCCCAAGAGTATCTATCATTTGTTACAATGGATAGAAATTTAAAAGAAGAAAATATAGACTTTTAATAAAGAAACATTTCCTAACCTTTCTAGATCCCCCAAGGTGGAAGGGGCTACCTAGTAAGTTATCTTTCTCTTGAGGTCTTTGAGCAAAATCTAGAAGATCTCTTATCAGCTATGTAGTAGAGAGGTTTTGTTTCTTAGGTAGTAGTTAAAATAGAAGGCCTCTGAGGGCCCTTCCTGCTATCAGACTCAATGATTTTGTGATTATATAACTTTTGTCTGGCAGTGAATAAAAGCACAAAGTCTCATCAGACTATAAATATGCTTATATGGCTCATCACCTGATAAGACTGCCTATCCAAAATAAAAATTCATTGTGTAGTGTTCAGTCATCTGAAGAAAAACTCCCCACATATTAAAATTCTCACTGTCTGACTTTAGATCTTCTGGGCTAGGCTAAAATAATAGGTGGTACCTATTTAACCCTAAATTTAAAGTGGGCATCTAGTTGAGATCAGGAACAGTTTAACAATTTAGAGTAAGAAAGTGAGTTCAAGTCTTAGAAGTGGGAAGTACAAGGTGTAATGGGTGTTTCCTTCCCCATCTCCTGCCTGAACTCTATTCTCTGGTAGTCCTTCTCTCCTTGGAATATTGGGCTGACTGCCTACTGATGCATCTTATCAGGGTGAAGATATACTCAGGGCTTCCATACTTCCCTAAAATGTGTGAGCTTTCTAACTTATGTGGAAATCTTCATGACACTGACATTTTCTGAGGATGCTCTTAAGTTTTTTTTTTAAATTAACTTTAAAAAAATAGCTCCCACCATGCAGTTTTAATGATCTCATTAGAAAAGTGACGTCAAGGGCAACAAGGATGTGCAGTGAATAGCGCTCCAGCCTTGGGAGTCAGGAGGACTTGAGTTCAAATCCGACCTCAGACACATAATACTTACTAGCTGTGTGACCCTGGGCAAGTCACTTAACCCCATTGCCTAGCCAAAAAAGAAAAAGTGGCATCTATGAGATTTTTAATTGATAATTATAATGCAAACAAATAAACAAACCTATGAATTTATATCATGATGGCTTGAAATATTTAGAATAGTTGCTTTAAAAATTGAGAATCCCATAGGATAAGAATCATGAGAAGACTTACCACATGCCAACAGTATTACATGGATGTGAAAAATACTAAAGCAATTTTAAAAGGGAAGTGGTAGCTCCATCTTATTCTGCCTTGTCAAACTGCACCTGGACCACTGTGTTCAGTTCTGGGCCACTCATTTTAGGAAGGACATTGGCAAGTTGAACTGCATACTAAAGAGGATAACCAAGATGGTGACAGGACTGGGAACCATGCCTTCTATGAGCTAGGTCACTAGTGAAACTGAGACACCAGGAGTTAAAACCCATACTCCCATAACATTAACCAGGGGTATTGTGAGCTAAGACCCTGTGGAACAGACCCAGAGCAATTTGAGTTGACTTTGGCTCCTGCTTAATTGATCTGTGGTCTAGATGCAGGCTTCTGGGGCAAAGGATGTAGAAAGAGAGATCTGGAAGAATCCTAGACTTGAAGGACCTTCCTGAAGGATTGATTTTAATCTCTTTGAAGGTCTACTCATCTACTTTTTATCTTTTTATAAACTGATTTTGATACCTATGGAATGTTTTTACCTGGGGGTTACTGAGTATGTTGTTTTATTAAAGACATTGCATATATTGGTCCTCTGGCTCTAAGTGCTTCACTGTGGATGTGGAACCATCACCTGAACAATGGCATAAAAGGAGCAATTGAAGGAACCAGAAAAGAAAGGACTTGTAGGAGACCCAGGCTCCTCAAGTATCTAAATGACTTTCATGCAGAAAACTAATTCCATTATTTTTTCCTGGCACTAGAGAGTAATATTATGAACAATGAAGGGAGTTGCAGAGTGTCAGAGTTTGACTAGGCTGAAGGAAAGTATTCTTAACAATTAAGACTATCCAAAAGTAGAATGGGATACTTTGGGAGATGTTGAATGGAAGAAAGGAAGATGCTTCATCTTAGACACTTAATAAATATTTATTGAATTGAATTGAGACACAGCATGGTGTAGTTGAAAGAATACTGAATTTGAAGTCATCAGAAACCTTGAACAAAGAAAGGGAAGGGAATAAGCATTTATATGGTATCTGCGATGTGCCAAGCACTGTGCTAAGTAAGTACTTTGCTAATATCACAACAAATCATTTTGCCTCTCTGGGATTCAGTTTTTTCACTTATAAAATGAAAGGTTTGGACTTAATGACCTCTGGTGTTCTTTCCAACTAAAAATTTATGATTCTTTGAATCATAAGGTTTCCAAAATTATAACTCAATATATCAAGCAGTGTGCAAATTGGGCATTTAGTAAATAAATGCATGTGTGAATGAATAACAGATGAAATCAAAAGTAAATGTCAAGCAGAAAATGGCATTAAGAAAAAAATAAAAACAAAAAATAATATAATAACTTATTTGTATGGCACTTTAAATTTGCAAACTACTTTACATACATTATTTCACTGGAGCCTTACAACAATCCTATGAAGTAAATACTGCAGGTACTGTTATATGCATGTCAAAAACGAAGAAACTGACATCCATAGAGGTTAAGTGACTTTCCCATGGCCACATGGCTAGTAACCATCAGAGATGGGATTCAAACCTAGACCTTACTAATTGGAGATAATCTGTAGAGACTATATAAATTTAAGCTTAATTAAAGCTATTGGTATTGAGTATAAAAATATTATGATGGGAGGAAGATTAGTAAATTTTACTAATTCTAAGACTTTTGAGAATCCCTTGGACTGCAAGGAAATCAAATCAGTCAATATTTAAAGAAATTAATTCAGACTACTCATTAGAAGGACAAATTTATGAAGATGAAATTTATGTCCACATAATGAGAAGACAGAACTTATTGGAAAAAAACCTGATGTTGGGAAGGATTGAAGGCAAAGGAGAAGGGGATGACAGAAGATGAGATGGATAGATAGTGTAATGGAAGCAACAAACATGAGCTTGGGCAGATTTCAGAAGATAGTGGAGAATAGAAGGGCCTGGGGTGTTATAATCCATTGGGTCATGAAGAGTCGCTCACAACTGAATGAGGAACAACAGTAACAACAACTAAGTCTAACTTCTTCAAGAAACATTTTGTGATTTCTCTTTTTATATTTTCAACATAAATCCTCAGCCATTCCTAATAATGAAATTAGACTTTTTTTATTTTCTTGGGATGGTCTTACTAAATTACTTCAAAGTATGCAAAACTTAATTATCTCTATTGACACTGGTCATTATCCCTACATACCTTAGTCAATGACTTCCATTGATTGTAAATACAACAGTTTATTAATTGGAAGCTGACATGGTGATGGGCTTCTCTATATTAAGTTCAGGCAACAGAACTACAGTTTGTCACCTAGATTTGAAGCACTTCCACATTGGAGTAGGACTGATCAGAGATGCATGCTACTGTCATGGAATGCAGTAACTCACAGTCCCCTCCATACAACACTGAGGCCACAGAGTATAATTCCTGGGCAATCTTCCAATCCGATTTGCAAACTCACTTGATGATTCATAGCTCAGCAGCATTATAGAGAGTTCAAGAGTTCCAAATCATGAGAGGCTGTGTGGTGTAGTGGATAGAGAACCAGTTTTGAAGGCAGGAAGACCTACTTTCAAGTCTCTTTTCTATCATATATTGGCTCCCTTCCAATCTTAGGTTTTCTTCTTTTCCACTTCCACCCCTTATCATAAGTGATACCCTTTGGACCCAAGAAGAACAAGTCTAATCCCCCTTCCATGTGGCAGATCTTCAAATGTTTGAAAACAGCTATCATGTCCCCTTGGGCTCCCACTGCACCATACTCTTCAGCTCCTTTTGAATGTTTTCTTCCCTCATTAGACGGCAAGCTCCTTGAGGGCAAAGATTGTCTTTCTCTTTTTGTAATTATGTCCCCAGCACTTAGCACGGGGCCTGGTATATAGCAGATGCTTAATAAGTATTTATTGACTATGTGGTCAACTGTGTGATTGATCCTAGTGATGAGGTGCAGATTCTTGGGGTGCTGGGACCCCGACATGACACATGTGTCCTGTGCAAATGAGTTTGACTCAAGTCTTCTTTCAGCCAAAGACAGTGTTTTGTTACCAATGAACAGGCCAGACTCTTAAGGAATCTGACTGAACATTAGTGATGCCCGTAAAGAAGAGTGGGCATGAGGAAACCTCAGTGTTTAAATATGGGCCAGGATGGATCTTATATACACTCAAGTAATTTTGGGTGACCAGAGGAGGGCCTGGGAAGGGAATTTGGGTGACTGGAGAAGGAGTTTAGGGAGAATGGAGTGTCTGGATGGGGTCACCCAGGAATAGACAATGAAGGGCTAGGCTTCATTAGGATAACAAAGAACTGGAAAAAAAGAGGTTGAAAGGTGGGATCAAAGACTAGGCTTCTTCATTAGGGGATCAAAAGGTTAGATAAGGCCTTGGAGAAGCGAGAGCAGGTTCATAAGAATAAGAATAACAGATAAGGAAAGGCCAGTAGAGTGGAGTATAGCCTTAGGCAGCCATTTGAGACCAGAGTGAGGTCAAAGAAAATTTAAGGGTTTTCTGGGGCCCGTAGACAAATGGGATCCAAATTCTTTTTTGGGTTGAGGGGCACTGGTCTCTGTTTGGGCCAATATCCCCTCACTAGGAAAGGCCCAGTACTCTTGGGAACTTTGAAACACTATACGTTGCATTAAAAGGTATTGTATTGGAGAAAGCAATTTCCTCCTCTGGGAATTCCCTATATAAATGAAATCATGGGTGCCATGCTTTCCCTTAGAAACTTCTCTATAACCAGCATATCCTTATTTTATAGGCAGTATTATTATAATGCCAAAAATTCCATTAAACTTTAATTTTGAAAAGTAATGAAAAGCGACTAAATTATGTAGTTATTAGGAGAATAACTTTTATGAGTGTAAATATTCATCTCTAATTTTCTCTTCAACTATGATCCATTTCCTTGTTATTAAATACCTCTGTCTCTCATTTAAGTAGGCATATAATATCTTCTTAAGACTGCCTAAAATGCATCTTCTCAATAAAATTACTACGGAGTAGCTACTGTTCAGAGAATTTGGACAAGCCTGTCTGAAATTTAATAGGGACTGAATTTCCTTCCTGGCTCTTGCTTATTATCTGTGCTAAATTTGGGAAATTCACTTAACCTCTGTAGAACTCAATTTTCAAAATAAGGGGCTTGAGCTAGTTGACCTTTAAGGTCTCATCCAGCTTCAAAATTGTGAACGTTACAACAAAATTATGATCTGCCATATTTGTCCTTTATGCAAATGCATATTTCCCTGCTAATACTGCGGAGCATACAGGAAGTGCTTAATAAATGCTTGTTGACTTGTTAGTTTAATAGTTTGATATATTCTTCAGAGTCTTCATGAGGCAATGGAAAGAGCTTTGGATTTAGACTTGGATTCAAAACTTAATTCTGTAATTTATTATGTAGATGAACTTGGGCAATTCCCTTAACTTTGTCTCAGTCTTCTCACCTGCAAAAGGGAAGGTCTGGAATAGATATGGCTTTTAATATTTCTTTCAGCTGAAAATCTCTGATCCTATTCATCAAATAATATAATATAACATAATCATATAATTGTTTCAAAATAATTTACAAAATTAACTTTTAAATATTTCCATACATCACCTCCAAACTACCTTTACTGTTTGATGCGATACATTCTAAACACACTGTTCCTTGACCTTGCTATTTGATTTCTAGCTTGATGCCTATGCACAGGACATTTCTGATGCCTGCGGTGTATGTCCACTAGATTTCCTCCTCTTAGCATCATTATCTTCCTTGAAGGCTCCCCTCAGGTGTGATTTCTTCTGCCAAACCTTTACTACTCCCTTCAAGTTTTTATTCTTCTCATCCATAGTTATCTCATATTCACTTATATGTGCACAGTTTATAGCCCACAGGAGAATATGAGGTCCATGAGGTCAGGTACTCTTTAACTTTTGTCTTTGCATCAAAAGTGTCTAGCATCATGGTTTGCTCAAAATAGAGCTTCATTTAATAAATATTTGTTGGATACTTTTTATATAATTTTATTTTATAAAAAAATTTATTTATTTTATAATAAATGTTTGCTTGAATACTTGTTGAATCAGCCAGAGTGAACTATTACGTAAGGAGCAAAATATGAATTAGCCAATTAATAGGCAAAATCAGGAATTTAGTGGGTCTAAACTGAAGTAATTTCATTTTATCAAGGATTACTCTTTTGTGAGAGCATTTATGAAATAATATGAATTACTGAAAAATGTATACGCAATTATATCTGTTGATAACTTTTTCTAGCAATCCACACATTGAATCTTAGAGTAGCTTGTGGTAATTAAGGTGTTAGGTGACTGATTCAGGGACATAGAACTAGAATGTATCAGAGAGAAGAGTTGAACCTAGGCCTTCTTGACTTTGAGGCTAGCTCTCTACCTAAGATACTATGTCTGTTCTTGAAAGGCAATTCTCTTTGACTACACCTTGTAGAAAAGGTGCTGATCTTCAATAGTAGAGAGTTTTATTCATTTAGAGTTCCCAATACCAGTGAAATCAACTGGTTTTTATTGGTGGACTGGAGGTTCACCAATGAAGATAACTTTAACTTAAGCAAATAATTTTAATGAGTTGCTGTGGCCAAAACTTCATCATTTGATGGCCCATTTTCTCCATGCTGAGATAGATTAGTTCTCAGATGACTAACAGGGATATAGATCATTTCTAAGATCATATTTATACCTTTCCAACTTGGTAAGAACCCACCAAAGTTCTGATATATCCTTCAAGAACACTATACTGCTATGTCTCTATAGTACCTTGGTTTACTTTAGTTAACATACATCCATTATTACATATTATATCTATTCTTAAAAACAGTCCTCAAATATATGGTGAAAACAGAATAGCATATTCCACTGCCAGTCTTTAGATGTATGGCTATAGCAAGTGTGGTGTTACTAGGTTTGGAAGCCAGGGGAAGAAAAGGGGAGGAGGGATTAATTCTCAGTAGCTAGGAAGATTCCCTGAAGTAAGAAATTCCCATCTTCCAGAAAACCTCACCACCCCCTTACAATTTGCAACTAGGATTGGGTCAGCATAGCCCAGCAGAAGTATTGCTGGACCAAGAAAGACTTAGAAACACCTGGTTTAAAATCCATAGGACACCCTAATTGTGTGAAGATGGTCAAGTGATTTCAACTCTATGATCCTGTTTCCTCATCATCGACGAGGTTCATAATACCTACTGGATATGCCTCACAAAGTTATTATGAGCCTCAAATAAAATAATATTTGCAAAAGTGCTGTGCAAACTTATAAGTGCTAGACAAATGTCACTTCTTACTCTCAAGGGAAAGAATGAATCTTCCCTGGCACTCTAGGGCATGTTGTTGTGGTCTCCATTAGTTTGACTGGCAGTGCAATCAATAATAATGCTGAAAGGAACCTGAAAACTTAGCATTTTTGTAGCAGAATAACAACAACAACAAGCATTTATTTAGTGCCTGCTATGTGTCAGGCCCTGTGCTAAGCTTTACAAATATTTCATTTGATCCTCACCACAAGCCTGGGAGGTAGGTGCTGTTGTTATCCCTATTTGTTATTTTTGTTCAGTCCTGTCTGACTCTTCAAGACCCCATTTGGGGTTTTCATGGCAAAGATGCTGGATTGGTTAGCCATTTCCTTTTCCAGCTCATTTTACATCTAAGGAAACGGAGGCAAAAAGGATTAAGTGACTTGCCCACAGTCACAAAGCTAGTAGGTGTCTGAGGACAGATTTGAACTCAGAAAGATGAGTCTTCTTGACTCCAGGCTCAGCACTTTATCTCCTGTGCCACCTAGCTGCCCCTCCCTATTTTACACTGGGGAAAAGAAAGAAGGAATCTGGAGCAGAGGTTAAGTAACTTGCCCAAGATCATATAGCCAGTAAGTGAAGCTGGATTCGAGCTCAGGTTTCCTGCCTCCAAGCTCAGCATCTATCCACTGAGCCACCTAGTTGACTACGTAGCCAAATGTTTCTTTTTAAAAGAAATTTTAAAAATCACTGATTTTTTTTCCTTTTAGTTTATTTTTAGAGAGAGATAAAAGTATTGCATTTTTGAACCCTCATTTAAAATCTGTGACAACAAAAACAATTAAAAAGAAACAAAAGATAAGAAAAACAAAATTGTTTAAAAGGTTTTAAGAAAAGTCCCTGTAAGAATAACATAAGACAGCTAAAATGATTTAGCATACATAGAAAAGGGACCAGCCAAGATGAATGATAGGCTGTGAGAATATGAAAAAATACTATATTCATAATTTTAGGGTTTTTTACTGTTTTTTTTTAACAATGAGGACAGGAAAAAATAGGAATAGACAGATTGTAGCCTGAGAGATTTATAATCAATAATAAAGATTGAACTCTGACTATGAAGATTATTAGACCTTGCGATGTCTACAAACAGAACTTGAGAGGTAATTTTCTCCAGAAATTTTCAATCAAAAATTATATTAGACTTGATTTAAGTCAAGATTTTCCCAGAGGAATAGGGAGATGAAACAGAGCATCTATCAAAAGCCCAATCAGCCACCATTTTGTACCTCACCACTTATGAAGTTATTAAGAATTATTAAATACATGGTTACCTAAAATAACAAATTTCTAATTTAAAATAACTGGCTTAAAAATTGGATTAGCTCACAGTTAAGAAGATAAGTCCATCTATACACTGTGGAACAGAGGTGTTCTTGCCATACTTTCTCTTTACTTCCAAGAACTCTATAAAGGGCCAAATAAAAAAAAAAACATACTTCATTCTCATAGACTCATTCAACACAGAAAAAAGTATTCATGGTCATTTAAAAGCTTAATTTGCTTAGTCAAAGGATGTGGTACCTTTTTTGGGTGGTTTAAATAATAAGAAAAATGTGTTACAATAATGGAATGTAGTAATTTTGAAAATATAATAATAATAATATGTTAAGAAGTTGGAAATGCTTTCTAATTCTTAATATTAATCTTTTTATTCCAGGCATTGCCATTTCAGATGAACTTGATAAGGTAAGCTAAACTGTGCTCTTATTCAAATATACAAGTAGATGTGATGTTTCTGTTAGCTGTAAAAACTGTGAAAGTTCCTGTCAAAAAATATTATTTTTTCTAGGTAAAGGTGTTTAGAAATTTTATTGATTTGGAAGATATGTGTTTAAATTATTTAGGTTAAAGTGATTGCATAATTTTTCAAAGTCAAGTTTGACATGAATATATAACTATTTCTTTGAACTTTAACTTTTACAAATTCTAATTGTGAAAATATTTTATCAACTAATATTTGGATCAGTGTAAATCCTTGATAAAGTAAAATTAATTAGACACAATTATATCACTGTAGCAAGTTTGATGAAATTTACCCAATACTTAAGCAATAAAATATGACATTGAAGACCATTTATCAATATGACCAGTGGCAGAAGTCTACTTGTTGAAAATTCATCTGCAAGGGCAGAAAAGTTATAGATGAAAGAATGTTAAATGACAACTATATCAATATTGAACAGTATGTGGTATTTCAGGGAAAATATAACGTATCCTCAAATAAGCATAATATAATAATATTGTATTATAAGTGCCATATATCTGATATTTACAGTAAGTATTTTAAGAATGTGGAGAATAGACAATCATTTTTTTGCTGGGATGACTATGCAGGCAGTAGCATTTGAGTTGGGCATTGAAGGATGAGTCAGTTGCAAAAACAAAAAAAAATGGAGACTGGGAAATAAAAGAAAGCATAAAAGTAGCACAGCAGAAGTTGATATGCAGAGGCTGAAAAGCCAAGACATATATAGGTATTGCCAGCTGGCAATGAGTGTTTCCTTCTCTCAATTCATATTGGTTCAGTTACATGGCACTATGCTACACTATTATTATTTTAT
This sequence comes from Vombatus ursinus, assembly GCF_900497805.2. Classification (NCBI taxonomy): domain Eukaryota; kingdom Metazoa; phylum Chordata; class Mammalia; order Diprotodontia; family Vombatidae; genus Vombatus; species Vombatus ursinus. The sequence goes on from NW_020954590.1 coordinate 90,765,652, forward strand.
GCATATTTGAGGATACGTCTTGCTTTCCCTGCAACATGATAGGTTTTTGAAGTCGGGGACATTTCTTATTTGTTTATTTGTTTATTTTGGAGGTAATCAGGGTTAATGTAGATGTCATCATTGTCCTTCATTTTACAGATGAGGCAACTGAGGCAAGTAGAAGTCATGTGACTTGCCCAGGGTCACACAGCTAATATGTGTCTGAGGCTGGATTTGAACTCAGGTCCTCCTGACTCCAAGGCCAGTGCTCTATCCACTGTGCCACCCAGCTGTCCCCTTATTTATCTTTGTAATCTTCATCTGGTACCTACTGATTGGATCTGCATCTGGCCATAGACACTGCCTCTGTAACCCTATGCAAGTCACCTAATCTGTTTGTCTCAGTTTCCTCATCTTTAAAATAGGATTAATATGAGCCCCTATCTGTTGGAGTTGTTGTGAGGGTAAAATGAATTTAAATTTATGAAGTGCTTTACAAACATTAAAGTTCCATCTAAATGTTAACTATTAGTAGTAGTAATAATAATAAATATTTATTAAATCAATGAATAATTTACTAGAGCAAAGAAATGCCTGCTTTTATCTCAGTTGGAGTTCCTACACATCAAGTTCCTATGTTACGTTGATTTTGCTGTTTTATACTAACTTATTATTTTAAAGACTACCCTCTCTACCTTCCTTTCCCTCCCCGAGAGCTGTATCGAAGTAAGATTTCCCTCTGCACATGTTGTAACATGTCTATGCTTATGTCATGATCTGGATACAATAGGCAAGATATGCTGTAGAACACAGATGCATGTGTACAGTGTCGCTATGTGAGGTCTGAGCTACAAATGAGACCTTTGGTGATTAAACAGGTAGATAGTACTTTAAATTCTTTCAAAACTGACTATTCTCCTTGCATCATCAGTAATGAGCATTTTGAATATACCTAAATGTGAGTAGGGAAAGAAGACAACCTGATCTTTTTGGAGAGGATTGCCACATACAGAAGATAATAGCTAGGCAATGCTTTGGAGAGATCCCTGGATTTGGAGTTAGGAGGAGGACCCGAGTTCAAATCCTGCCTTACTTACCGGCTATGTGACTCTAGGCAAATCACTTGACTTCTACTTGCCTCAGTTTCCTTACCTGTAAGAAGGAGACAATGATGACATCTACCTCCCAGGGTTATCATAAGGATAAAATGAGAAAATCTTTATAAAGCACTCTTTGCAAACCTTACAAGTCTATATGAATGCTGTTGAATTCCCATTGTCCTGTTCACATGTTCTATCATGACTCTTGTTGCCCTAGGGCACCCAGTCACCTCTAGATTCCAGCTTTCTAAAATATAAACCAGGAGAAGCTCTGAAAGTCCACAATTCAAATCTAATGCACTGGACAGACTGATCTTATAAGCTTTCATGATAGCATGCTCTATACTAGTGTAGACAGGTTTATCCTGGCGCAGCTCTAATACACTTACTAGACAACTGTTAAGTGTTTTGTGAGAGTATTTATACCTCAGAAATAAGCAAATGCTATAAATCAGGTTGATTTATTGTTGTTTTCAATTGTCTAGACTAAAAACATGTTTATATTGTAGTTTCAACTTAAAAGTATGAATGCATGTTTTTTCCCCCAGAGATTCTGGTTGTTAAGCATTCACCAGAATATCCCTGTATTGATCTATGAACTTTGCTTGAGCTCAGCAGCAGTTCAGTAGAAAAGTCATGACTAGAATGGAGGCCAGGTGACTGTAGACTAATAACAAATAACAATAACTAGTATTTTAAAAATTTTTTAAAGTTTTTGTTGTTTAGTCATTTTTCAGTCATGCCTAACTCTTTATGACCACATTTGGGATTTTCTTTTCAAAGATATTGGAGTGGTTTGCCATTTCCTTCTCCATCTCATTTTACAGAAGAGGAAACTGAGGCAAACATGATTAAGTGACTTGCCGAGGGTCACATAGCTAGTAAGTGTCTGAGGCTGGATTTGAACTCAGGAAGATGTCTTCCTGACTCCAGGTTTAATACTTGATCCACTATGCCAAGTAGCTGCCCTTCTTTAAGGTTTACAAAATGCTTTATGTCCATTATCTTATTTGAGTGTCACAACACCTCTGGGTATACATTGTATAGAGTGGACAGAGTGAATAGCAACCAGTCAGTCAGTCAGTCAGTCAACAAGTTTTTATTAACTGCTTACTATGTTCCAGGCACTGTGCTAAGCAAACCAGTTAATGAACCAACCGCTCAGTAAATTATTGTTTCATATTCACTCCCAGGCTACTTTTATTGTTTTTATGCCAAGTCCCAAATGCACTGTTGAAGTTCTTAAATTCCATTGAGCCTCTTCTCTAAACTCAGCTTACATTTATTAACATACTCTTTAATCACGTACAAATTAATTCCCAGAACACCCTTTAATCATACTTGAGTGCACACCCAACACACTCTCTCCGTCTGGTTTCTGACTCCTTTCATGCTCCTCTGCCCAAAGCTCCTAGGTTCATCTCTCAAACTATCAATCACATACACCAGCCCCGAAGCTGTTTTCTTTTATTTTAAAATAACTTTTTTGACTTGCAGTTAGTTTCCCCTTGTAACTTTCCCCAAATAGCAGCTTCCTGGGAGAGTCTTTCTTGACCAGACATGTGATGTCTTGTCCCCTTTCAAACCCAAAGCAACATTGGCATCTGACATTTTCCTTTTATTTTCTCATTTACCCGAACCAAAGTAATATGCATTTTCCCACTGGTAGTCATTCTTTATTGTATTACGTCTCTGCTGAATTTCTTACATTGGCATGTTACCCATGAATTTTATTGAATTGTTCAGATAATCTTGCCCAACACCATGTCGCTCATCAGCCCATATAAAAGGACTTATAAGTGAAAGAGAGAAAATCAATCAATATGTTTATGCACTATGTGTCTAAGGTAGCAAGGAATTTTACATGGAAAGAGTCCTAATAATCAGAAAGACAGTCATACAACTTGTGCTGTGCACTATGAATGGTAAACTGCTTGATAAACATGGAAGCAGACACAGAAGTCCTTGTGTAATAGCTACATAGTGATCTGTTTGGAAAAAAAAAAACCTTCTAACAAATTTTAGATTACATTTGACAATGCATACACACACACACACACACACATGATGTGTGTATGTATATATGTAGCTTAGCAATTCAATTCAATAGATATTAACTAATTGCTAAGCACCGTGCTAAGTGATGAAAGAGGAACATGTCCTATAGAAGATCTACAGAAGGACTTGGAAAACAATCTCAAACAACTGGAAGACAGAGATTTCTACATATCAAAGAAGAATCTATGCCAAAGAGCTCATGAATATATAAAAAAAGAATAAATGCTAAGTATGCATAACCCTCTAATCTTTAATGATTTATGACATTCTTTTAAAAATAATACTTTATTCCCCCAATTATATGTAAAAACAATTTTTAACATTGGTTATTTTTTTAAATGAAGTTTTGAGTTCCAAATTCTCTTCTTCCCTTCCCTCCCTTCTCTGAGATGGTAAGCAAACTGATATAGGTTATAAATGTGCAATCATGTAGAACATTTGCATATTAGTCACACTGTGCAAGAAAACTCGAGGGAGAGAGAGAAAGAGGGAGAGAGAGAGAGAGGGAGAGAGAGAGAGAGAGAGAGAGAGAGAGAGAGAGAGAGAGAGAGAGAGAAAGAAAGAAAGAAAGAAAGAAAGAAAGAAAGAAAGAAAGAAAGAAAGAAAGAAAGAAAGAAAGAAAGAAAGAAAGAAAGAAAGAAAGAAAGAAAGAAAGAAAGGAAGGAAGGAAGGAAGGAAGGAAGGAAGGAAGGAAGGAAGGAAGGAAGAAAAAGAAAAAAGAAACAAAGACTGAAAAATAGTATGCTTCAGTCTGTATTCAGATTATATCAGCTCTTTCTCTGGAGACAGCATTTTTTCATCATGAGTCCTTTGGGAGTGTCTTGGATCATTGTATCACTGAGAATAGCTAAGTCATATTGTTCATCATACAATACTGCTGTTACTGTGAATAATGTCCTGGTTCCACTCACTTCACTTCGTATCAGTTCATGCAAGTCTTTCCAGGGTTATTTTCTTTTTTTACCCTGAAATTATCCTGCATGCCATTTCTTACAGCACAATAATATACCATTATAATCATAAACTACAACTTGTTCTGCCATCTCCCGATAGGTAGGCATTCCCTCAACTTTCAATTCTTAGCCTGCCCAAAAAGAGCTGATATAAATTTTTTTTTTGGTACAAATAAGTTCTTTTCCCTCCTTTTTTGAATCTCTTTGGGTTACAGACCTTTTAGGGGTATTACAGGATCAAAAGCTATGTACAACTTTGTAACCATTTGGGCAAAGTTCCAAATTGGTCTCCAGAATGGTTAGATTAGTTCACAACTCCACCAATGGTGCATTAGTGTTCTAGTTTTCCCAAATCCCCTCCAAGATTGATCATTTTATTTTTTTGTCATATTAGCCAATCTGATGGGTATGAAGTGGTACCTCAATGTTGTTTTAATTTACATTTCTCTAACCAATAATGATTTAGAGCTTTTTTCATATGACTATAGATAGCTTTGATATCTTTGTCTGAAAACTGCTTGTGTATATCCATTGACCATTTATCAGTTGGGCCTTGTATGCTTATAAATTTGACTCAATTTTCTACATATTTGAGAAATGAGGCCTTTATCAGAGATGCTTGCTCTAATTCCCCTCCCCCCCCAGTTTTCTGCTTTCCTTCTAATTTTGGTTGCATTGTTTTTGTTTGTGCAAAACCTTCTTAATTTTATATAATAAAAATAATCCATTTTACATTTCATATTTTTTCTATATCTTATTTGTCCTAAATTCCTCCCTTAACCATAGTAATAAATAGTAACATAGTAACAAGTAAACTATTCCATGCTTTTCTAATTTCCTTCTGGTATCACCCCTTATGTCTAAATCATGTATCCATTTTGAACTTATCTAGGAGTACAATTTCAGATGTTAATCTATACCTAGTTTCTGCCATAATATTTTCCAGTTTTCTTAGCATTTTTAATCAAAAAATGAGTTGTGTCCCAAAAGCTTGGATATTTGTGTCTATCTAACACTAAATTACTATGGTCATTTACTACAATGTATTGTGTACCTAATCTATTCCATTGATCCACCACTCTATTTCTTAGCTAGTATATGATTGATTCAATAATTACCACTTTATAATACAGTTTGGGATCTGGTATAGCTAGGCCACCTTCCTTTATATATTTTTTTCATTGATTCAATATTCTTGGCCTTTTGTTCTTCTAGATGAATTTTGTTATTATTTTTTCTAGCTGTATAAAATATTTTTTCCAATTGTTAGATCTGACTTTGTGTAAAAAGTGTTTTGTAATTGTGTTCATATAGTTCCTGCATTTGTCTTGACAGGTAAACTCTCAAGTATTTTATATTTTCTACAGTTATTGTAAATGGAATTTTTCTTTCTATTTCTTGCTGCTGGGTTTTGTTGGTAATATATAGAAATGCTGACCATTTATGTGGGTCTATTTTGTATCCTGCAACTCTGCTAAAGTTGTTAATTCCTTCAGATAGTTTTTTAGTTGAATCTCTAGGATTCTTTAAGTATACCATCATATCATCTGCAAAGAGTGATGGTTTTATTTCCTCATTACCTATTCGAATTCCTTCAATTTCTTTTTCTTCTCTTATTGCTGAAGTTAACATTTTAGTATAATATTGAATAATAGTGGTGATAATGGGCATCCTTGCTTCACCCATAATCTTATTGGGAAGGCTTCTAGCTTATCCCCATTATAGATAATGCTTTCTAATGTTCTTAGATAGATATTCCTTAACATTTTGAGGAAAGCTCCATTTATTCCTATGCTCGCTAGAGTTTGTTTTTTTTTTCTTTTTAATAGGAACGGGTCCCATATTTTATTAATTGAGATAATCATGTGATTTCTGTTGGTTTTATTATTAATATGGTCAATTATGCTGATAGTTTTCCCAATATTGAACCAGCCCTGCATTCCTGGCATAAATCCCATCTGGTCACAGTGTATTTTCCTTTTGATATATTGCTGTAATCTCCTTGCTGGTAATTTGTTTAACATTGGTGCATTAATATTCATTAGGAAACTGGGTATATAGTTTTCCTTTTCTGTTTTGGCCCTTACTGGTATAAGTATCAGTGTCATATTTGTGTCATGAAAGGAATTTGGTAAGACTCCTTCTTTGCTTGATTTCCCAAATAGTTTATATAGCATTTGAATTAATTTATCTTTAAATATTTGGTAGAATTCACTTGTAAATTCATCTGGCTCTGACTATTATTTTAGGGAGTCCATTGATGGCTTGTTCAGTTTCTTTTTCTAAAATGGGGTTAAGTATTCTATTTCCTCTTTTGTTAGTCTGGGCAATTTATATTTTTGAAAATATTCATCCATTTCACTTAGATTGTCAGGTTTATTTATATACATTTGAGCAAAATAGTTTCTAATTATTGCTTTAATTTCCTTTTCATTGGTGGTGAATTCACCCTTTTCATTTTTGATACTGATAATTTGGTTTTCTTCTTTCTTTTTTTTAAATCAAATTAATCAATTTTTATCTATTTTGTTGGTTTTCTCATAAAACCAGCTCTTATTTTTATTCATTAGGTCAATGATTTTCTTACTTTCAAATTCATTAATTTCTACTTTGATTTTCAGGATTTCCAATTTGGTGTTTAATTAGGGATTTTTAATTTGCTCTTTTTATAACTTTTTAAGTTACATGTCCAATTCATTGATCTGCTCTTTATTTTATTGTTGTAAACATTTAGATATATAAAATTTCCTCTAATAAATTTGACTTGCATCCCATAAATTTTTGTATATTGTCTCATTGTTGTAATTCTTCTATGAAATTATCAATTGTTTCTATGATTTGTTCTTTGACCCACTTATCCTTTAAGATGAGATCATTTAGATTCCAGTTAATTTTTAATCTCTCTTTCAATGACCCTTTATTATATGTAATTTTTATTGCAACATGATCTGAAAAGGAAGAGTTTAATATTTCTACCTTTCTGCATTTGAGTATGAGATTTTTATGCCCTAATGCATGGTCAATTTTTGTGTAGGTGCTATGTACCACTGAGAAAAAAGACATATTCCTTTCTATGTCCATTCAATTTTCTCTAGAGGTTTAACATGTCTAACTTTTTCAAAATTTTATTCACCTCCTTAACTTCTTTCTTGTTTAATTTTTTGGTTACGTTTATCTAGTTCTGAGAGGGGAAGGTTGAGGTCCCCCACTATTACAATTTTACTGCCTATTTCCTCCTGTAACTTATTTAACTTTTCCTTTAGAAATTTGGATGCTATACTATTTGGTGCATACATGTTTAGTATTTATATTACCTCATTATCTATAATACTTTTTAACATGATGTAGTTTCCTTCCTTGTTTCTCTTAATTTGATCTATTTTTCTTTTCCTTTGAGATCATGATTGCTACTCCTGTTTTTCTTTTAAAATTTGGCTCTAGCCTTTTTCCTTTACTTTATGTGTGTTTCTCCATTTCAAAGTGTTTCTTGTAAGCAACATATTGTAGGATTCCAGTTATTAATTCACTCTTCTATCCATTTTTATCTTATAGGAGAGGTTATTCTATTCACATTCACAGTTATGATTACTAACTGCGCATTTCCCTCCAGCCTATTTTTCCTGTTTATACTTCTCTCTTCTCTCTCTCTCTCTCTCTCTCTCTCTGTCTGTCTGTCTCTCTGTCTCTCTGTCTCTGTCTCTGTCTGTCTGTCTCTCTGTCTCTGTCTGTCTGTCTGTCTGTCTCTCTCTCCCCCCCTCACCATTCACTCTGCCCCCCCACCAGTGTTTTTCTTCTGCCTTCTACCTCCCTCAATATGCCCTAGCTTTTATCATTTCCCCCTTTTTTGTCTTCCTTCCCTATAGGCTGACAGATTTCTGTGCCAAATGAGTGCATATGTTATTCCCTCTTTGGGTCAAATCTGATGACAGTAATGTTCAAACAATGCTCACTCCCTCCTTCCTTATTTCCCTCCACTGTAATGGGTTTTTTTTGCCTCTTCATGTGATATAATTTACCCCATTCTGTTTGTCCTTTCCCTTTTCTCCCAATTCAATCTTCTTTTTCACCTCTTAATTTTTTTATATCATAACATCAAAATCAACCTATACCTATCTCTTTGTCTATGTATACTCATTCTAACTGCTGTAATAAAGATACAGTTCTTAAGAGTTACAAGTATCATCTTCCCATGTAAGGATGTAGTTTAACCTTATTGAATAATGTTTTTTTCCCTTTCCTGTTTACATTTTTATGCTTCTCTTGAATCTTGTATTTGGAAATCAAATTTTCTGTTCAGCTTTGGTCATTTCATCAAGAATGTTTGAAAGTCACATATTTCATTGAATGTCCATTTTCCCCCAGAAGGATTAGGCCCAGTTTTGCTGGGTAGTTGATTCTTGGTTGTAATTCAAGTTCCTTTACCTCCCAGAATATCATTTTCCAAGCCCTCCAATCCTTAAAAGTAGAAGCTCCTAAATCCTATGTAATAATGATTGTGATTCTTTGATATTTGAATTACTTCTTTCTGGCTGCTTGTAATATATTTTACTTTACCTGAGAGTTCTGAAATTTGGCTGTAATGTTCTTGGAAGTTTTCATTTTGGTATCTCTTTCAGGAGGCGATTGGTGAATTTTTTCAATTACTATTTTATCCTCTGGATCTAGGATATCAGAGCAGTTTTTCTTGATAATTTCTTGAAGGGCTCTTTTTTTTATTATGGCTTTCAGGTAGTCCAATGATTCTTAAATTATCTCTTCTAGATCTATTTTCCAGGTCAATTGTTTTTCCAATGAGATCTTTTACATTTTCTTCTATTTTTTCATTCTTTTGATTTTCTTTGACTGATTCTTAATGTCTCATAGAGTCATTAGCTTCAATTTGCTCAATTCTAATTTTTAAGGAATTATTTTCTTCAGTTAGCTTTTGAATCTCCTTTTCTATTTGGTCAATTCTACTTTTTAAAACCTTGTTTTCTTCAGTGAATTTTTGTGCTTCATTTTCCAAGTTGACTCTTTTTATATGATTCTCTCACATAACTTCCATTTCTTTTCCAAAATTTTCTCCTACCTCTCTTATTTGAGTTTTAAAATCATTTTTGAGCTCTTTCAGGAGTACTTTTGGGCTTCAGATCAATTCATATTTCCCTTTGAGGCTTCAGATGTAGGCATTTTGATATTGTTGTCTTCTTCTGAGTTCATGTTCTGATCTTCTCTGTTGCCATAGTAGCCTTCTATGGTCAGGGCTTTTTTTATTTTTTGCTCATTTTCCAGCCTATTTTGTGAGTTTTAAAGTTGAGTTTTGCTCCTGGGGCACAGGGGACACTGCCCCAAGCTTCTGGTGCCAGGGGTCAAGGGATTGGTCATTGCCTTGCTGTGGCAGCTTGCCTTTTGTGCTGAAATTTCCTGGCCTAGTCACAACTGTTGCAGTAGACCTTGGAGGCTGGCAGCTCACATGTTGCATATAAGCTAGAGGCCTCATAGCTGGTCCATTCTGCTGCTGGCCCACTGAGCCAGGTTACTAAATTGTAGTGAGATTAAGGGCTTCCTGCTGGCTTGCCTGGATATTGCCTGCTCTGGGCTGTACTCCCCTTTTACCTAAGTGAGATAGACCTGTCCTGCTGTCTTCCTAAGTTATCTTGGGTGGAAAGTTGTTTCACCCCACCCTTTTGTGAATTCTGTCACTCCAGAATGATTTTTGAGCCTTGATTTAAAATTATTTTGAGGGAAATTGGGGAGAGCTCAGGAAACTTCCTGGCCTGGTGGATGCTTTCGATTTCTATTTTACTATTTGGTTCTGGAATATCAGGGCAGTTTTCCTTGATAATTTCTTAAATACAATGTATAAGCTCTTTTTTGGATTGTGGTTTTCAGGTGGTCCAATATCTCTTGTATTATCTCTCCTGGATCTATTTTCCAGGTCAGTTGTTTTTCCAAAGAGAAATTTCATATTTTCTTCTTTTTTTTATTCTTTTCCATTTTGTTTTATCATTTCTTCATGTCTCATGAAGTTATTAGCTTTCACTCGCCCAATTCTAATTTTTAAGGAATTATTTTATTTAGTAAGCTTTTGTACCTCCTTTTCCATTTGGCCAAATTTACTTTTTAAGAAGTTGTTTTCTTCAGTAAATTTTTGTATATATTTTCCCATTTTTCTTTTGCCAAGCTGTGGACTCTTTCTTCTTGATTCTTTTGCATTACTTTAATTTCTTTTCCCAATTTTTCCTCTATTTCTCTTATTTGCTTTTTGAAACTCTTTTTGAGTTCTTCCAGGAGTTCTTTTTCAGCCTGAGACCAATTTACATTTCTCTTTGAGACTTTGCACATAACCATTTTTTACACTCTTGTCTTATTCTAAGTTTGTGCCTTGATCCTCTCTGTCACCATAGTAACTTTCTATGATCAAGTTCCTTTTTATTTTTTTGGTAACTTTTTTATCCTTTTTTGTTACTTTGTACTTTTATGCAAGATTTGGGCTCTGCTCCTGTACTTTCCCAGGCTTCTTGTGCTGGGATTTGTACTGGCTGCTGCCTTACCCCAGACTTTGGGGCTTAGCTGATGGCTTTCACTAGAGGCAGGGCCTTTCTACTGACTTGTACTGGGAGCAGGGCCTCACTGCTGACTTGCTTTATTGGTGGGGCTTAGCTGTTGTCCTGCCCCAGGAGCTGGGCCTCACTGCTAGCCTGACCTGGGGGGCAGGGCTTCACTGCTGGCCAGCAATGGGGACAGGGCCTCACTGAAGACCTGTACTGAGGGAGGGGCCTTGCTGTGCTACTGGTCTGCATGGACTGCTGGCTAGCCTCTGAGCTGTTGATTTACATGGGGGTGGGGTCTTACTGGTGGTTTGCCCCAGACTCAGTCCCCCACTGCAGGCCCCCTGGGGTGCAGCCTGTTTATGTCTACTGTGCTCCCCTCTTACACAGTGAGACAAACCTTTCCTTTTGGGTCTCCAAGCTGTCCTGGGCTGGTAAGTTGCTTCCCCATTCCTAAATTGCTTCTGAGGTGTTTTTCAAGGTATTTGGAGGGAAATTTGGGAAAGCTCAGGAGAGTTCCTCCCTCAGTTCGCCATCTTGGCAAGAGAAGTTTGACATCTATTTTTAATTGTTTTGCGATCATTGTTCTTTACGTTTACATTGTTATAGTCATTTTGTAGGTTGTTTTCCACTTCACATTACATATGTTCATGTTGGACTTTCCATACTTCTCTGTATTCATCATATTTGTCATTTTTTTTACAAGACAGGGATGTTCCATTTCATTCATATATTATGATTCCTTTAGCCCTCCCACAATTAATGTACATCTACTTTGCTTCCAACTCACTATCACAAAAAACAAATATTTTAGTGTGTATGTAGGTTTCCTTCTTGGCAATGCCCTCCATTGGGATATATGTCCAGAATGGGAATAACTGGGTCAGAAGGTATAGACAGTTTAGTCTCTTTATTTGAATGGTTACAACTTGCTTTCACAAGAGTTGTACTAAGTCACAAAGTCTACCAGCAATGCATTAATATGCCTGTCTTTCCACAAACCTTCAAATATTGACTATTCCCATCTTCTGTCATATTTGCCAATTTGCTGGGCATGAAGTGCTGCCTCTGGATTGTTTTGATTTGCATTTCTCTTACTATTAATGATTTGGAGAATTCTTTTATATTGTTGACAACTGTTAGCAACATTTCTTTTGAGAACTGTTTCTCCATATCCTTTGACCACTTTTCTATTGTGGAATTGCTTTTGGTCTGATATATTTCCGTAAAAGTGATATGCTGGAGCCAAATTGAAAAGGTTCATTGAAATGGCTAATTTAAACTTTCAGTGTGAACATTAATACCTCAGAAATTGGCAACAAATCAGAGATTGGTTCATTGTTTTATAGACTATATTCACTTAAGAAAGTGATGGAGAAAATGTTAATGATGCAAATTAAACTTCAAAGTGTGTTGTGTGTTGAGAGCCAGACATTAAACATTTACCAATACATCCTTGCTGCTAGTTTCTATATATCTTGGATTCTAAATCCTTATCAGAAATATTTGATACAAACATTTTTCTCCAGTTGGCCATTTCTCTCCTTATTATAGATGCACCAAGTTTGTACAAAAGATTTTCAATTTCATCTAATCAAAATTATCAATTTTATCTCTTGTTTGACCATGTGTTAAAAGCTATGCCAATTAAGCTTTAGATATAGACTCATCTTGTATTTCTTGCATAAAGAATAATGTAGCTCAATCCAGAGAGCTATTCATCACCAGAAAGTTGGCCAATGAGGAATTGATTTTTTTCATCTACAATAACTCATGAACTTGAATGAATTTGGATATGCATTGGTGGCATCCAAGTAAACAAAACTTCAGGTTTATCATAGTAGCAAAGCATTGTAACCTGATCTTCCAAATCTCAGTTTCAATTTCATTTTACAGATTTTAGTCAACATATGCAGTTCTCTGTGCTACATTTCTTTGCTATCATCCTATTTGTAAGCTAAAACAACAAAACTCTGAATGTAACTGCATCAGCATAGCCTATAGTTGTTTTGTTTTCTTAGCAGCATTTTACTATCCTTTTTCCCCTTCAGTAATATGTTGATGATAAAGGGGAAATGGCTTCTATTTATATAACAGTTTATGATTATAAATTGCTTTACACTTGTGATCTTATTTGGTCTTCACAATAGCCCTGTGAAACACCTAGGATAGGCATTCAGAATCATAGGTCTCAGATTCAGAAATAATCTCAACAGCCATCTAGTCCAACCAGTTCCTGAACAATAATCCCCTTCCTCTTAATATACTCAGCAACTTATTGCCAAGCTTTTGCTTAAAGATCTCAAACGGCAAAGATCCCCTTTCCTCTTGAGACAGTCCATTCCACTTCTGAGTAGCTTCAATTGTCAGGAAGTTTTTCCTTAATCAAACCTAAATTCTCCTTTTCCTTTCAAACCATTGCTCCTGTTTCTGCCCTTTGGGACCAAGTAGATTGTTTCATTTCAGCTTTTCAGAGGCTTAAAGACAGTTAATATTCCCTTGCCCCTCTTCTTCCTGCCACCCAAGTTTTCTACTCAAGGCTAAATATCCCCAGGTTTTTAAAATGATCCTCATATGGCATAATCTTAAGTACCTTCCATATCACAGTTGCTCTCCTCCGGTAAGTCTCCAACTTATTACAGTTCTTTTAAAAATGTTACACTAAAGAACTGAGCTCGATACTTCAGATTTCAGTTGATGAGAGCAGAGTGCAGTGGGATCATTACCCTCCTAGTCTTGGACACTATATTTCTCTTAATGCAGCTGAAGATTGTATCTGCCTTTACATTTAAATAAAATGGTTACACTAAGGCTATCAATGATCTCATATCATTCTAATTACTTTTTCTTCAGCTTTCATTCTATTTGAGCTGTCTAAAGTTTTTTGACATTATTGACCATCCCCTTTCCTGAGTACTCTCTTTTCCCTATTGATCTGACTGTTCCTTCTCAGTCTCCTTGCTTGGATCAACATTTATGTCCTACTTATTAAGTATTGTTGTTTCCATAAGTTCTTACCTGGACATTCTCCTCTCTCCTCCTTTCTCCTATCCTCCCCTCCTTTCACCTCTCCAATTACCTCCCCTTTACAATCCATCTTCTGAACAGCTGACAAAGTAATCTTGGTAAGTCATAAGTCTGACCATTTATCAGCCTCATTTTTTCCTATTACTGCTAGTATAAAGTACAAATTCTTCATCCAGACATTTAAAGCCTTGTGCAACCTAGTTCCTACCAATATTGCCAGATATTTTATACTATTTATATTCATACTCTAGATTTTGAGTAAGTTAGTCTTCTAGTTATTATTTAAATATCATTTATCTGCTTGCCTTGGCAAGGGTAATATATCCCAAATGCCTACAATATTTTCCCTCTTCATCTTTGCCTGTTAAAACCTGGATACCTTCAAGGCTCAGCACAGATATCATCTCCTACATTAATCCTTTGCTGACATCCTTTACTCTATGCTAGTTTTTAGCATTCTATCCCTCCTGGAATTATTTTGTACGTATTTATCTTAATATATGTGATATCTTTCTAGTAGAATATGAACACATAGAGGACAGAGAATATTTAGTTTTGGTCATTGAATCTCCAGTACTTAACATAGTACCTTGTACATTGTAGATGTTTTTAAAAATATTTGTTGAAATGAATTGAATATCTTACTGGTGACTTGAATTTAGCTTGTATTCCACTGAACAGCCCATGATTTGTCCAGATGAACTGTTTTCTAGCAATAGCTCCTTGATCTCCTATTTGAGAAGTTGATACTTTGAAATCATCTTTAAACTACTGCATTTCATCTTATTGCTTTGTACTTAACATTCTAGCCTAGAGATATCTTTATGGATCTTTAGTTTGTTATATAATGCATTGGCTATCCTTACCCTATTTGTGTCAGCTACAAATTTGATAAACATGCCTTCTGGAACTTTATCCAAATCACTGATAAACATCTTAAATGGTACAAGTTTTACTCCCTGAGGCCTTCCATCTATGATCTCCTTCCTGGCTGATGGAACCATTAATGTCTGTTCTTTGAATCCAATCAATCAGCTGGTTCCAAATCCACCTAAATGTACTATCATCTGGATCACTTCCCTCCATCATGTCCATGAAAATAGAAGGTGAGGCCTTGTCAGATACTTACCTAAAATCTAGGTAAACTGAATCTAGTTTCTAGTTTTGATCCTATCAAAAAAGGAAATGAGATTAGTTTTGCATAACCTGTTCTTGATGAATCCATGGGCTTACTGCTCATCATTTCTGATAGCCCTGCATTCCTAAATCTCAACTTACCATGGTATATGACCTTGGTGATATATTGCAGTAATCTCTTTGCTAGTATTTTATTTAAAAATTTTGTGTAGATTTTCTTTAAAGAAATTGGTCTATAGTTTTCTTTCTCTGTTTTTGTTCTCTCTGACTTAGATATTAAAACCATATTTGAATCGTAAAAGGAATTTGGAATGACTCCTCCTTTACTTATTTTTTCAAATAGTATATATAGTATTGGAATTAAGTATCCCCAAATATCTGGTAGAATTTATTTGTAAATCCATTTAGACCTGGGGGTTTTTACTTAGGGAGATGATTTATGGCTTGTTCTATTTCTTTTTCTAAGTTAGTGTTATTTAAGTATTCAATTTTTTTCTTCTATTTGTTTGGGCAGTTTGTATTTTTGTAAATATTCATCCATTTAACTTAGATTGTCAATTTTACGGGCATATAATTTGACAAAATAACTCCTAATAATTGCTTTAATTTCATCTCTCTTGGTGTCCATTCACCTTTTTCATTTTTGATATGGGCAATTTGGTTTTCTTTCTTTTTTAAAAAATCAAACTAACCAATGGTTTCTCTCTATTTTTTTTATAAAACTAGTCTTAATCTTATTTATTAGGCTTTTTTCAATTTCAATTTTATTAGTCTCTCTTTGATTTTTTTAAAATTTAATTGATTTTTTCTGAACTTAAGAAATAAAACAAACATTTCCATAACACAGTAGCATAGGAAAAAGAAAAGATGATCCTACCTGAAACTGCAAATCTATCACGTGCAGCTTGTTATTCCTTTTAAATATATAATAAAGTTATCATGTAACTTTCTTTTTTTTTTTGATTTTTTGTTCCTTCCACACTGCCCTAGAGATGGCTACCATTAGGTACAAATGTGTGTGTGTGTGTGTGTGTGTGTGTGTGTGTGTGTGTGTTTAAACCATTCTATATATACTTTTATTTATCAGTTCTTTCTCGGGATGCAGATAGTGCTTTCCTTCATATGTCCCTTGTAGTTGATTTTGGTAATTGTAATAGTCAAAATGACTTAGTCACTCAAAGTTGTTCTTAAAAAAATTGTTACTGTATACAACATTGTCTTGGTTGTGCTTATTCACTCTTCATTATTTCATGCAAGTCTGTCTATGTTTTTCTAAGATCATTGAGTTTATCATTTCTTATAGCACAGTAATATTCCATCATGATCATATACCACAACTTATTCAGCCATTCCCCAATTGACAGGTATTCCCACAATTTCTAGTTCCTTGCCACCACAAAGAGAGCAACCACAAATATTTTAGAACATATAGAGTTTTTTTTCCTTTTTCCTAATCATCTTGGGAAACAGACCTAGTAGTAATATTGCTGAGTATAGGCAGTTTAATAAGTCTTTGGGCATAATTTCAGATTGTTCTCCCATATGGGTTGGATCAATTCATAGTTTCATCAACAGTGAACTAGTGTCCCAATTTTTCCATATCCCCTCCAACATTTGTCGCTTTCCCCTTCAATCATTTTAGCTAATCTGATAGGTGTAAAATAATATCTCAAGGTTGTTTTAATTTACATTTCTCTAATCAATAATGATTTAGAGCATTTTTTCATGTCATTATAAATTGCTTTGATTTCTTCAGTGGAAAACTGCCTTTACATATCCTTCGATGTTTATCAGCTGGGGAATGACTTGTATACTTATAGATCTGACAAAGTTTTTTTTTAAAATATATTTGATATATGACAACTTTATCTAAGAATCTGTCTATAAAAGTTCCCTCCCCCCAATTTCCTGCTTTCCTTGTAATCTTGGCTACATTTCTTTTATTTCTACAAAAACCTTTTAATTTAATGTAATTGAAATTATCCATTTTATACCTCACACTGCTCTCTTATTTTTTCATTAATTATTCACCTATCCATAAGTCTGATAGGTAATATATTCTATGTTCTTCAAATTTTCCTGTAGTATCTCCCTTTATGTCTAGGTCATGTATCTATTTTGATCTTATCTTAGTAAATGATATAAGATATTGATCTATGCTCTCTCTTTGATTTTCAAAATTTCCATTATGGTGTTTAATTGGGGATTTTTGTTTTTTTTTCTACATTCTGTTCTTTCTCTCTTTTATTGAAAAACACATTTAGAGACATAATTTCCCCCTAAGTTCTACTTTAGCTGCACCCCCCAAATTTTGTCTCATTGTTGTCATTTTCTTTAATGAAATTATTGATTGTTTCTATAATTTGTTCTTTGGTTCACTCATTCTTTAGAATTAGATTATATAGTTTCCAATTAATTTTTTATCTGTGCTTCCAAGCCCCTTTGACATTTTTTTTCTTTGAAGCTTTGACTGTAGCTGTTTTGACTTCATTGTCTTCTGAGTTTGTCTTGATCTTCTCTGTCACTATGGTAGTTCCACAGCCCTTTATTGAATCTTATTTTTATTACATCATATGCCAAAAAGGATGCATTTAATATTTATGTATTTCTTCATTTTATTGTGAATATATACATGTATGTATATGTGTATATATGTCCCTTTAATGTAAGAACACTTCTCCTATTCTTCCTCTCCTTTCTATTTTTCCTCAGTGCATCCTTCTTACCCATCCATTTTTTTCCAGATCATCCCAACACAATCAATTCACTCCCATCCCCTCTATCTATGTAGACTCCTAACTGACTAATGCTGATAAAATTTTTTAGGTGTTACATGTACTATCTTCCCATACAGGAATATAAACAGTTTAACTTTATTAAGTTCTTTACGATTTCTCTTTCATGTTTAGCTTTTTATGCTTCTCTTGAGCCTTGTGTTAGAATGTCAGATTTTCTATTCAGCTCTGGTCTTCTCTTGAGGAATGATTAAAAGTCCTCTATTTCATTAAATACCCATTTCAACTCTGATGAATTATACTCAGTTTTGCTTGGTAGGTTATTCTTGGTTGTAATCCTCACTCTTTCGCCTTCTGGAATATCCTATTCCAAGCTCCAACTTGAACATGGTGGCTTCTAAATCTTGTGTGAACCTGACTGTTGCCCCATGATATTTGAATGGTTTCTTTTGGGCTGCTTGGAGTATTTTCTCTTTGATCTTGAGGCACTGAAATGTGGCTATAATACTGCATTGAGTTTTCATTTTGGGACCTCTTTCAGGAAGTGATAGAGGTACCCTTTCAATTTCTATTTTAACCCTTTGTTCTAGGATATCAGGAGAATTTTCCTTTATAATTTCTTGATATTTTAAGTCTAGGTTCTTTGATGATGGCTTTCAGGTAGTCCAATAATACTTCAATTACTTCTCTTAGTTCCATTTTCCAGGTCAGCTTTTTTTTTCCAACGAGATTTTTAACTTTTTCTTCTATTTTTTCATTCTTTTGACTTCTTTTACTGTTTCTTGATGTCTCATGGAGTCATTAGTGTTTGCTTTGCCTAATTATAATTTTTAAGAATTGTTTTCAATGAACTCTTGTCCCTCTTTTTCTATTTGGACAATTCTGCTTTTTAAGGAGTTATTTTCCTCAGGAAAGTTTTATACCTCTTTTTACCATTCGGCCAGTTCTGTTTTTAAGTTTTTATTTTCTTCAGTATTTTTGTGCCTCTTTTACCAGCCTTTAATTGTTAATTGTCTTTTCATAATTTTCTTGAAGTGATCTCATTTATCTTCCTAGTTTATCACTCTTACTTGATTTTTAAAATATTTTTGTCTCTTCCAGTAATTTTGTTGGGCTTGTGTCTATTTCACATTTTTTTTCCTTTAGGCTCTGCTTGTAGATGTTCTGACATCATTGCATTCTTATGAGTTTGTGTTTTGCTCTTCCTGTCAGCATAGTAGCTTTTTATGGCCAAACTCTTTTTTGTTATTGATGTTTGCTCATTTTCCAAGCATATTTTTTGACTTAAACTTTAAGTTAAAATTCAGCTCTGTTGCAGGGGGAAGTAGTATTGTCTCAATCTTCAGAAATTTTCACACTGATGTTTTAAGAGGTAATTTTGGGCGTTTGGAAGTTTTTGATGCTTTCAAGGTGGTGGTATCCAAGGAGAAGTGTAGTGACTGAACTTGTCTGCACTCTGGCCTTGTTTCTTCTTCTTCTTCTTATTTTTCTGGTGAGGCAATGGGGTGAAGAGACTTGCCCAGGGTCACACAGCTACTAAGTGTCAAGTGTCTGAGGCCAGATTTGACCTCAGGTCTTCCTAAATCCAGGGCTGGTACTCTATTCACTGCACCATCTAACTGCCCCATACTCTGGTCCTTATTGAGGAAAGGCCTCTTATCCCTTGAGACCAGAAGGGCTACTGCTCCTCAGGGCCCTTGCTCCATTTTCACTGCAAGTATTCCTTTCCATTCTAGAACTGTGACTCAGAAATGAGTATAAGCAATGGAGTTGCCAAATAGTTCCCAATCTTAACCAACGCTATGACAGGGGTCCTCTATAACCTCTTTCTATCAGTTGTCAGATCCCCTTACCATATCTGGACTGAGAGCTTTTGAAGCTGTTACTGCCGCTGCTATTGCCACTACTAAGGCCCGTAGCTGGTATTGCTACCACCTGTGCTCCAGGCTTGTCCCCAATTAGCTGTCACAGGCCTCTCCTTCTGACCTTCTAAGTTGTCTTGAGCTGGAAAAACAGCTTTACCACTTGGCTTTACCACTCCAGAATTTTATTTAAAGTATTATTTTAAAATTATTTGGAAGCGAATGTTGGGAGAGCTCCACTGTAGTGTTTCATCTACTCTGCCATCTTTATAATTCATTTTTCAATTGATATTCTACTAACAATTAAACTTAAAAGCGATGCATAACAAAATTCCACTCCCTAGTTCCACACAATATGGACTATTGATCCAATATACTTTTGGCATATTCACGTGACTGGTTATGAACTCACCTAACTGTATTATTATACAGCTTATCTCTTCACAATGTATCCACAAATCTCTCGTCAGAGACTTTGTCAAATGCCGTGCTAGAAATTATCCATATTCCATTGATAAAATTTCTCTTGTCTCTAGGCATAATAAAAAAGATAAGAAAATAATATTAGTTTGTTTAGAGTTGTTCTCATTAATATGCAAAGACTCCTGGTGATTACCATGTCCTAACTAATTAGCAATGTTTATAAATCAAATGTTTAATAATCTATGATGTAACTTTTCTAGAGAGTAACCTCTAGTTAAGAATGTATAGTTCTCGTTTTTTTTTTTAAATAATCTAGACAATATTTGCTTGATTGCATTTTTCAGGTGCCTCTCCCATTCTTTAACTTTTCCTATTAGTGATACCATTAGTATTTTCAGCACTCTTGAATGTCATTTATTAAAACCATTAGTTTGGAATTTACTTAGAGCTCCACACTAATCCTGGACTTCAGTTTCTTCCTAACCATATGTTTTCGAAACTTTCCATTCTGAACATCATTCAATTTTTATGGATAAGATGGAAACAAAATAAGAATTGTGTAGTTTTGCTTTTTGTTAACATGCCACCATCTGCCTCAATGAGTTTTCATCTTTTCCTCGAACTTTTTTTCTGTGAACATATCTTAAAAAGCTTTTTGTTGTCCTTAGCATTTTTAATAAGCTTTAATTCTGACTACGCTTGCATTCCATAATTAGATGGCAGAGGATAAATATCACCGTAGATGGATTTCAAAACAGTTAATTGACTACATGATTTTACAACTAAATGCTATAGTATTGCATTAATTTTTGCTGTTCACTTGGGAATGTAACTGAAAGAAGTTCAGTGAGATTAATTGTTTCTGAATTCATACTCACATTCTGTGTTTGAAATTTTACTCCTAGAATTTATCTACCTCAAAACACCATTTAAAATTTAAAATGCGCAGCCTGTTTCATATTTCCTCCATAATATCCAAATAATGGAATGAATACCTCATATCATCAATGTGGATGGTCCCTCCAGTGATACAAATCACTGCCCAACTTGCGTGATTCTTGACAATCCCCTCATGCCATCCAGCAAGTTTACTATAAGTCTATACCTACTGTTTAGAAGGACTTACTAGTTTTCTTTTTATATCATGAAGATATCCATGTAGCACATGGGTTGTCTATCACTTATGTTTTGTTCTCACTCCAGGATCAATCCATCTTTGTCTTAATGATATATTTCTTTGTTGCCATGTTTTCTTTATACTATTTTCTTCTTCATAGTTCCTTGTTTATGGGTTGCAGCCTGCTCTCCTCCTCTCCACTGCTCTCTGAGTAATATTCAGTTATAATTCTTCAGAGACTATTATTCTCAGGTTTTGAGTCACACAACTGCACTGTTAGAATATTAGTATTGAATAAGTGGCCTTTTGTTTCAGAGGGAAGTTGGGGATGATAATAGGAGCTTTTCAATTTCACAAAGGGAATCCAGGCTACTCTCCTCTTCTTGTTTAATTCCAGGCCCATATCCTTGTCAATTTTGTGATATCTGTCTAAAGTTGTATTAAGATGCTATATATGACCTCTGTTATAAAATATAGCATTTCAATATCATACATAAAGTATTTAAATATTATTATTGTATTATTTTAGTATTATGAATACAGATTTATTATATTATGTTCCTCACATTGCTTTTAGTATGTTTAGTATTAGTATTTAGTATTAGACTTTTAGTATTTAGTATAAAATAACATACAATAAAGGGATAATATTTCAGCTTCAAGTAAATTTGCAGTGGGTGATAAGAAGGTATTATGTGTGGGTAGACATATGGATATAGCAAAATTTCCCCTCTTTTTTTTCATATATATGAGTTAGCAATTCGGAATTATTCATTTTTTCTCATTCAGGATACAATGGCTTTTAACTCAACTCTTCTGAGACCTCGGGTGATTGGAGAATGGGTTGGTCGAGAAGAAAATGATGCTGACCCACTTGCTGCTGAAATGTTACAACCTCCAATTCCCAGAAGCAAAAATGAGCAGTGGGGAAGTGAAGACAGCACCAATAGCCCTGCAGGAAGGTAAGATCGGGCATCTCCAGCATGATGCTTACTATCTTCCGTGAACAAGAAGCTGGTTTGTCTATATCTGGTGACCTAATTCATTGCTGTACTCCATTTTGATTTACATTATCCTCAATGTACTTCAAATATACTATGTTGCTAATAAACTTGATTCCTTCCTCAGATATGAAAAAACTCAGCATTCTAAGAGAAATGAACAAAATGTAGAAAAAACACTTTTAATGTATATGTTGTTAGTCTCTCTAACAGAACTGAACTATTAAGACCTTTCTTGATTATAATTCATTAGAGAAGAGTTATCATTTGGTAGATAAATAAAGGAAAGCCCCCATAATTATAAGGGGTGAAACAGATGGAGAGGAAAGGATTTGATGAGGTGAATAAATTGGTGCTTTGGTTTCAAACCTCAATGGCATCGTCAGACTTTGGTATGTATGCTTTATAAATAGTGAGGCATCATGTAAATGTGAGATGTTATAGTGTCTGTTCCATAGTAGATGTCTGGTAAATGCTTGTTGAATGAATGAAAGCATTTATGAAATACTATGTTCTAAACACTATGTACTAATTTCTGGGGATACAGATATAAAGGCAATATAGTCTCTGCCCTCAAGATATTACCTTCTTACAAGGAGAAATAATATGTATAAATTAGTGCTGGTTAGGGAATGGTAGTTTAGGAAGTAGGAATGATGGTGAGTGGAAACATAGAGAAGTCGAGTGTTACACTTTATCCAGAAACAATGGTAGTATGGATTGGATTACTGTTGGTAGAACAGAAAGAGGCAAATGCATGGTAGGGGTGGGGGTGGGGGAGGCAGGAGGAATAACAGCCTAGCAGCAGAATGGATGAAAAGGAGATGGCTGAGTTAGAGAATTGGGATAGGATGTTAATTTATAGTAGAAATAGTAGTAGTAGCAACAGCAGCAGCAGCAGCAGTAGTAGTGTGTATGTATGTATGTATGTATGTATGTATGTATGTGTGTATGTATGTGTGTGTGTATATTTTATTTACATGTTGAATAACATTAGGAATCTTTAAACCTAATTTAAATATGCCTTTTAACTATTACAGATTTGAAAATAATCAAAATTTCTACTCATCCCATTTACTTTAGATAGTCAGGCAAAGATTTGATGTTGACTAAGTAAATTTCCCACTAGAAAGTTGCTTCGCTTGTCACCATAAACAAGTTCTTTTCATTCATAGTTCTGTCATTTCTCTTCTGTTTTCCCCCCATGTCAAATTTAGAAGCTTACAACCAAGAACTATCCTTTCTCAAGGAGAAAATCATATTCACTACAGTGAAATAGTTTTTGGTAATTTTTTTCTCTCACTTATCACTTGACTGGAGGACAAAAATTTTCAGACTGCTCATTAATGTGCTTCAGGCATAAAAGAAATGGATCCTATTTTCATGAAAAATGACTTTTATATTATTTAAAAAGTTAAAGTGACTTGCATAGAATAGAAGAAAATAATTTTTAAAAATCCATTTGCCCTACTTTTGTGAAATGTCAGATCAATTCCAGCTGTCAACAAAGATATTTTTATCTTTAATACCTGACTTGTGAAACAGACCAGACCTTTAATTTTACATACTGACAGATATTAACTTTGTAATATTAAATAAAAAATATAAATATTTCTTTGTACTTTGACTGTAGTCATCTCATTAACCTAATCTATCCATTAAAACCATTTCAGTGCCTGTGTTTCTTTCCTCACCATGGTGATTACTGTGACAAGCATAACATTGTTTCCACCTCTCAATTTTTCTCCAGAAAAGGGTAAAACTTTCAGATATCCTAGACTAGCAGTTGACAACTAGACAGCGTTGACCCTGAAGAGTTATTTGAAGTTCTTATTTTTAAATTTTTTCCCTCAAGTTTCCTAATAAAAATTTATAACTTTCCTCTTTTCTTCAGTTTTATATTTGTATCCCTAGCATTTAATACAGTTTTTGGTACAAAGTAAGTGCTTAAGAGATACTTTTTTTCATTCATTCATGTGTCTGTCTATTCATTCATTTTT
Organism: Vombatus ursinus; assembly: GCF_900497805.2. Lineage (NCBI taxonomy): Eukaryota > Metazoa > Chordata > Mammalia > Diprotodontia > Vombatidae > Vombatus > Vombatus ursinus. The sequence goes on from NW_020954590.1 coordinate 90,789,574, forward strand.
GAGTTCTTCATTCTGGATGAACTTGATCTTTCTCTGAACCCAGCATTCTATCACTCACATCTATGATATTCACAATAAATGTCTTCCACTGCTGAAATAATGATCATGTTCATTTCTCCTTTTATGGTTACTTGTCTTGCTTCAAGGCTTGAATCAATTACCATGTCCATGAAGTCTTTCCTGACTTCTCCAGTTCTAGTGCTCTCTGTCTTCAGTTTTTGTTCTACTTTAACTTACAGTATGTGTATACATGTTGAATTCCCTCAATATAGTATAAGCTCTTTGAGGGACAGCACCTGGCACAATGACTTACACAGAGCAATCGCTTAAGAAAAGTTTATTGTATTGCTGTGGTTGAACTGAAAGTATTAATGTATAGATTGAAGGAAGAGGTGAGCACTTGGCCAAATGCCCGAAAGGGAAAGAATGTCATTCGTTGTTTCATATTTTGGTTTCCAAGATCTAAGGAATTATGATGAAATGCATTTAGTGACATTTCTCTTATCTCCAATACAATAAAAACAACTTATCTCAAGGTACACTTATTGATAAAGATAAAGATATTGCAAAGCGGAATGCTTCACCACTTAATTTATAGCAAAGACCCAAAAAATTTGATGAATGTATGATCCTCACACATTAGTGGTATTTAAATTGTGTGGATGAGATAACATCAGTTGATTACTTAAGGAGAAAGGAGGAAAAACAAATGTCTTCAGTGATACACAATTGCAGCCTGATGGTTGAGCAATGACTCATATTCTGAAATGTTTTTTGAGGAAGTAATTGGCTGAATAGTGTTATACAGTCCCAAAAGAGAGAATGTAACTTTCCAATGTGACATCTCACCGAGACAAAGACTATTAAAGTTAGAAAGGACCTCAGAGATGAAGTGGTCCAGGAGTTCCTGACTTGGGGGTCTATGGAGACCCAAGAACCATAGATAGATTTCAGGGGATCTATGAACTTGAATGGGAGAAATACATCTTTATTCTATTATAACTGGCTTACTTTGTAATCCTATGTATTTTAATTTATTCATTTAAAAGCAATAATATGAGCAGGCATCCGTAGATTTTGTAGACTGGCAAAGGGGTCCAAGACACACACACAAAAATGAGTCAGAAAATCTGAATCTGAATCCTGGCTCCAACACTTGCTGTGTAGGTCTAGGTCATTGAACCACTCTGATTTTCTGTTTATTCATCTGAAAATCTGCATTACTTCCCTTAACAGCTTTCACTTCAATGTAGTATAGCCATCCTACATTGATGGAATGATGTACATATGTTTTGACAGAAAGATTAAAGATTGAGTAAGTGACAGTGATGTTAGAATGTTATGAATAAAATAGAAACTTGGGCTAAATTTTTTTTCTGAATGATCTGCCCCTACAGAATAACATATCTTCATTGTCTAAGATTCTTTAACATTTTCTCTCTACATTACTATGAACTGTTAGTAGAGAGGTAGGGCAATGTCAGCTTTTATATCTTTAAGTATAACCATTAAGGCAAAATAATTTCCATGGGTAGTTCTGGCAAGGATGAGGTATAAGGAGAAATATTTTAAATGGAATTTAATAAGAGAGTAAAAGAAGTGATAGGAGACCAAAGAGAAGGAGGGAGAAAGGAAGGAGACATTATAAAATAGTATTAAAAAAAAACAGACTGAAAAATCAGAAAATCCAAGGTCAAGGTGCAGCTGCGCCACTAATTATATGCATAACAATAGTTAAGTCCCTTAAATGCTCACAACCTCAGTTTTCTCATTTGTAAAATTAGGGTGTATGACCACTTAATTGATAATGTTTCTTCTAGTATTATGATTGCTTATATGACATTTTATATGCTTATGGCACAGAAAGTAAAATGCTGTTCAGATTGGGTCAGATGTCAGTGAATAGTTTCAGCATCACAGGCCATCTGTACCTGTGTGGGATTTAGTTATACTTTTAATTTTTAAAAATAGACACTCACATTTTCAATGTTAATAAATAAAGATGCCTTTAATATAAGTTTAGTCTGAATAGTTTGATTAGACTTTGCAATAGCTCAGGGTAATAGATTTCATAGAATTGCTTAATAAGTTCTAACAGGAGGTATTAAATAGGCTTGTCGAGCCTTGAAAGTGTAATGAAGCTTCTGTAATCACCTCATTAAAATATGAATAATCTCCCAAAACACTATAGAAATGATGAATTGACTTTCTTTATTACATTAGTGTTGTAATGAGTTTGTGCATATACAATTTTAAAAATGGAAGATGAAATAGAAGTCTGATCTCCTTTCCCAACAGATTTCTTGATGTTCATTAAAATCAACAGGGGTCATATTAGGCAAGAAAAAAAATTACTTATCTATAACTAAGCAGTGATTCCAATTGCAATTTCCTGATTGTGACTGCTTACTTGGGCATGTCTATGTGTGCCTATATGTATGTGTATGTGTAGGTTATTGATATTTACAGAAACATCATCATCATCCTCATCACCCTCATCCTTGTAGCTAACATTCATATAGTGCTTATTATGTGCTGAGCATTGTACTAAGTGCTTTACAATTATGTTTCACTTGATTCTCACAGCAACCTTGGGAGGTAGATGCTATTATTATCTCCATTTTACAGATGAAGGAACTGAGGCAAATAGATATTAAATGACTTTGCCAAAGTCACATAGCTAGCAAATGTATAAGGTTGGAATTGAACTCAGGTCTTCCTGACTCTAGGCCAAGAGCTCTATTTATTGCATCAATCTGCTGCCCCTAAGCTATCAATGGCTTATGTAGTGATTCTGTAACAACATTTCTGACAAAAAAATTTAAAATGAATTTACGATGAATCTGCTAGGTGAATCAAACAAGGAAGACTTTACAGCTGATTGGTACTGTAAGGTCTTGAAACATTTGGCGTTATACCTTACATGTCTCAAATACTTCTCTTTATAGTTAAACAATAGAATTTGCTTTTGAGTATGCTGATGGAGACATTTTTTGACAAGTTGAAAGCTTTTAACTTTGCCTTTAATTAGGATATTTAGGAGTCATTTAAATAAAACATTCCCATGTAACATGATATATTCTTTACTGTGTTTATGTCTTTATGATAAAAAGCATTTATGGTAGGGAGGTAAAAAAAATATTCCCTCATCAGTATACTGACTGACCAAACCATTTGATCACTCTATTGGTCATAATAGAAAGTAGACATGATTTTGTTCCGTCAGGAAAAAGATTTTTTTTTGAGAGAAAGAAAATTATTATTGCTAATTAAATATAGTAGAAATGTTCTGTAGGGCTGTTTTATACCATTGCCTTTGGGCATGGGCCCAAGGATTGGTTGAGGAATAGCAGTATTCATATGACATAAGAGAGGTTTCCATCTTTCCCCTGTCTTTCTTTGCTTCACTCAAATCACCATTAAACATTTTGTTTTCCCTTGAAAAGACCTGTAGTTCTATGCAATTAAATAAATATTGGTTAGTTATCTACTAAGTGCAAAACTGTGCTTGGTGCAGATGATAGAAACAACCATGAAAAGTAGTATTCCCACAAGGCTTTGTCCCAGGCCCTCTTCTCATTTTGCAACATACTATCTGCTTTGGAGATCTCATCAGCTCTTAGGAGCTCAATTATTGTTACTGTGCATGTGATTCTCAGATCCATCTCTCCAGCACTAATCTCTCTCCTGAGCTATAGTTCTGCTTTACCAACTGCCTTTCGGATTTCTCAAAACATCCTGTAAACATCTCAAGCTCAACAGGACTAAATAAAAACTCATAATTGTTTTTCCAAAACCCTCCCCTCCTTATCTCCTCTGTTGTTGTCATATATGTTAGTGCCACATTAACACAGGCCTGGAACTTTGGCATCATTCTTGACTCTTCACTAAACTCACTTCACATTCATTCTGTTGCCGAGTTTTATTGTTCCTATATATCGTCTTTCATTTATGTCCACTGCTCTCTGCTCAGAAAACCACAAGAATTCAGTCCCTAATAACCTCTTGTCTGCACTATCGCAATAGGTTTCCAGTCATTCTCTCTACCTCAAGTCTCTCTGCACTTCAATCTATCCTCTACTCAGCTGCCAATGTATTTTTCTAAAGTAGGTGTAACCATGTCATCCTGTAGTCAATAAAGAACACTGGCTGTCTAGTACCTCCAAGATCAATTATAGAGTCCTCTAACTGGCTCTTAGAGCACTTTTTCCCCCAGCTGCCTTCTACGTTTATACTCCTCTTGTACTGACTTCTCCACACAATCTATATTCCAGCTATATTGGTTTATTTGCTTTTCTTTTCACAAGATACTTCACCTCCTGTATCCATGCCTTTTCACTGGCTGTCCCCATGATAGAATTCTCTCGCTCCTTACCCCTACCTGTTACCTCCTATGGCTCCCTTCAAGAATCAGCTCAAATTCTGCAGTCTGAAGGATGCCTTTCTCTTCCTCCTAGCTGCTAGGATTTTCCCCTTTCAGATTATCTTTTATCTACCTTGTGTATATTTTGTATTTTTCCTAGTTATTTACATGTTGCTTCCACTATCAGAATATGAGAGCTTGAAGACAAGGTCCTTTTCCCTCCCTTCTCTAAGTGCTCAGCACTTATCATAGTGTCTGGCACATAGTTAGCACTAATAAGCACTGAGTAAATGCTTGCTGGCAGCTAGTTAGTACAGTGGATAGAGTGCTGGGCTGGAAGTCAGGAAGACTCATCTTCCTGAGTTCAAATCTAATCTCTGACACACTACCTGTGTGACCCTGGGCAAGTCATTTAACCTTATTTACCTCAGTTCTTTTTCTGAAAAATGATCTGGAGAAGGAAATGACAGACCACTCCAGTATCTTTGCCAAAAGAAATCCCCAAATTGGGTCTCAAAGAGACATGACTGAAACAATTGAACAACAACAACAAAATGCTTGTTGACTGCCTGAATGAGTGACATTACAAAGCCCTCTTCCAAAGGCATACAGGCTGAGTGACATTATAAAGCCTACAATATATCTAGTACAGTGGTGGAATTGAATCAAAGGACCTGGGTTTAAATCCAAGCTCTTCCACTGGACTGCTCTAGGTCTCGCCCTTTCTTCATCCATAAAATAATGGAGTTGGACTAAATGGCCTTCTAAGTTCTAAATTCTTAATCCTATGCTCTAGTAAGATAAAGAGACATACAAGAATAGTATAATACATGGCAGAATATGATCTACATATGATAACAACAATATTAATAATAACAGCTAGAATTTGTATAATAATATATTATTTGCCAACCTCTTTTATGTAGGTTAAAATTTGATGAGGGTAAGATCACTTTTAGCTTAGGGGATGAACAACTTAGGTTCCACCTAAGAAAAGATGCAAATAGACGGAGATATGTAGGGAGTACATTCTATGTGGATGACAGGAGGATGGGACAGAGATGCTTGAGAAATACCAGGGAGTAGGATGTTGTAGAAAATTATCAGGGAACAGTTGCTAGTCATCTAGTTTGGCTGGAACATAAAGTGTATAAGGGGAGTGTAAATTCTGATATAAAATTTATACATATACATATATATGTATATATTATATATATATGTATGCATGTATGTATGTATAAACACACACACATATATATATAATATAAAAGTGTAAGTTGAATGTAAGTTGGAGTGAGTTTGTCATGGGCCTTTAGTGCCAATCCAAGGAATTTGCATTTTATCCCATATTTTGCAATAAGTATGACTGAAAGATTTTTATCTTTCAATTAAGACACTTATTTTATTTCCCTCACACCCTACCCAATTTAACAGAAAAAAAAAATCCTTGTAGTAAATATGCATAGTCAAGCAAAAGACATTTCCACATTAATTGTCCATATCCAAAAATGTGTGTCTCATCTACATCTTCAATCCATCACCTCCTTTTCAGGAAATGGATGGAATAAAACATCATTAATACTTTGGAATCATAGTTGATCATTGCATTCATTAGAAATTTTAAGTCTTTTTGTCTTTCCTTCCTTCCTTCCTTCCTTTTTTCTTCCTTCCTTCTTTTTCCTATCTTTCTTTTCATTCTTTCCTTTTTTCCTTCCTTCCTATTTTCCTTCCTTCCTTCTTTCCTTTCTTTCTTCCTTCCTTCCTTCCTTCCTTTCTTTCTTTCTTTCTTTCTTTCTTTCTTTCTTTCTTTCTTTCTTTCTTTCTTTCTTTCTTTCTTTCTTTCTTTCTTTCATTCTCGTTAAATCTTTCAAAATTATTTGGTTTTATAGCATTATTACCATATACATTGTTCTCCTGGATCTGACTTCATTTTGTATCAGCTTATATAAGTCTTCCCAAATTTCTCTGAACTGATCCCTTTCATAAGACTATTGAAATATATTATAGTAAGTTTAAAGTAGTGATTAAGGAATTGTTGTGTGAGTATATATGTATATGTATGTGTGTGTATATATATATATATACACATATACATATGTACATACCCCTTGTCCCTTTCAAGATAGAAAATTTTTAAATTGAAAATTAATTCAATAGTTTAATAATTAAACAATGCTAATATACATATTCCTAGACAGCTGGGTACATTTTGAGGAAAGAAAGAACTATATCCTTGGAATCTGAAGCTGGATTTGGGAATTAATATCATATGCAGATTAATGTTTTTATAATAGATTTCTGAGTTCACATATGATCTTTCCTGCTGTTAGTCTTCTAGAAAGGTAAAGTATTGCTTTTGTGAAGAAAAAAACTTTTTAAAATATATTTCAGTTTTACTATGAGTTGTTATAAATAGAAATTGAACTTCAACAAATTCATATAAAAATAGATTGCTGCATGAAAAAGCATATTTCATTAGATCTCTATATAGTTATTGATTACCTAACTTCTATTCTTTACTACAAAATGGTTTTCAGAATGAATGAAGAAAATAATTTATTAATCACTACATGCAGAGCAATTTGCTAAGAACAGAAATATATGTGGTTGTTGGTCACTTGTTTCAATCATATCTGACTCTTCATGACCCCAGTTAGGGTTTTCTTGACAAAGATACTGGATACTTTTCAGATACCTAAAAAGCTTGGATCTTTCTTAGCATTTAATACTGTAAGATATCTACCCAACCTGTCCCTACCAAGAACCCTAACATATACTAATGTGTGTATGATGATCGACTGAAAATGATTTTCAGACTGTTGATAAGAATTTATTAAATGCTTACCACATGCTAGTGAAAAAATGATTATTAATAATCAATGATTTGGGGAGATTTAGAGTTCCCTTTTTTTCTACAGTCTTCATTTTAAAATTTCATCTCTTGAAGGAAATTACTAATAATGAGATTAAATTAGCTTTCCTCAATCTTGGTCAGACCCCACCCAACCTTCTACTCTGGTTTGGGGATTATTTGTTTAGATTGCCCAAGGCTAGGGATAGTAAATGATATAATCAAAGTTCATTAGAATTGGTCCAATCCCTCACTGTAGCATTCATTCTCTCTCATTACTTTTTAAACAATCAGAGTTGATTGCCACCCTCAGTAATACCCCTCTTCCAAAGGGCTCACAAGATGTGAGCCCGCTGCCATGATTGTCTTTGGCATTTGAGAGTGCCACTGACCTCTTTTCATTAAAATGCTGGCATTACTGATACAATGACTAATTACCCAGAAATTACGTCTCTCAAACTTTTTAAATGTCACACTAGGCCCTGAATGAGTAAACAAAATTCTCTCTCTGTCTGAGTGTGTGTGTGTGTGTGTGTGTGTGTGTATGTGTGTACACTAATATAATATACTATAATGTAATATAATATGGTTTATTATATTACACACACACACACACACACACACACACACACACACACAGAAACACACATTTTTTCCCCCCTGGGGAGCTAGGTGGCACAGTAAATACAGTGCTGGCCTAGTGTAAGGAAGATTCGTCTTCTTGAGTTCAAATCTGGCCTTAGATACTTTGAAGCCATGGGAGCCTGGGCAAGTCACTTTTGAGGTCCTGTCTTCTGTACATCTTACCCCTCCTCCGACAACCTACTACTGCCTTTGCTCTGAGATGATCTTTCCCTTGTACTACACTGTAGTGGATCTCCTATTTGATCATAGTTTGCATGTTCTCTCCCCCATTAGGATGTGAACTTCTTGAGATCAGGAACCATTTTTTTTAATGCCTTTTTTTTGTGTTTCCAGGGCTTAGCACAATATCTTACATAAAGAAGGTATTTAATAAATTCTTGTTTGCTGACAAGTAATTGGATCTCCTCCATATAGAAATACTTTGTATTTCCTTGAGATGTTGCCTTATACTTCCATTCTATATACCAGAAATACTCCACGTTTATACATTAGCATCTCCACCTGGTACAATGCACAAATATCCAAATATGGGATACACTGTCATATTATTAACAAAGTTCTGGGAAGTAACTATCTTGATCTGGATTGTGAAAACTGTTTTCAAGTGAAGATATTAGTTTTCTTTCCATTTTCAATGGGAAACTTATTTGACCATTTAAAAAATACTTCTGTAAATTTGTACTGTAAAACACTGAATGTAACATCTTTTAATCAAGTTATGACTTTTCTTAAATTGTCTTAAATCTATCCTCTAGATAAATAAATTATATGTAAATTTTCTCCCAGCTTAAAGATGGAACCCAAGAGTAAAGGATTAAAACAGCAGCAACAACAACATAAGAAGCTTCTAGCTGCAATGTTATCCCAAGATTCTTTTGAATCCATCCACAGCCCCACGCCATCTGTAACAGAAGAAGATATTGACAATGAAGATGATGCAATGGAATTGCTGGGTAATTTTAAAAATTAATAACTCATCTTTCTTCCTTTTTTTCTTGTATTGTAAAAAAGGGATGGAACTAAATGATGTTAAAAGTGAGCCTTTCCCATGGGAGGTTAAACAAAACAAAACAAAACATTGCACACATTTGTTAGTCTTTCACAGAAAGTTGTCAGTCAGTTTGGCTTAAAACCATTTATTTCTTTCCCCTTAAACATATCAAGTACTTATCAGAACAAATTTAATCTTTGTATTTGAAGTCTACTTTCTTTCTTATCACTGTTGCCTCTGGTTATTTTAAAATCAAGTTTTTTTCTGTGCAAATGAGGGGGAAATGCAAACTTGTCTACAGTATGCTCCATTAGCATTTTCTGCTTGGCTTCCGGGAATCTATTTTCTTCTATAAATATGTACAAGTATATTTAGTCATCTCTGCCCACTCATCCCAAAAGAATTTGCTTTGTTCCAGTGATATTTTAGAAAATAGAACAAGACAGCTCATTAATTAATGTTTTTTGTATGCCATAAAAGAAGAAGCAATCCATTGTAATGAGTTTTTACTGGACAAGTGCTAGGAAAAGTATCTACAATGAGCTATAGTTCAAAATAAAACTCATCAATGCAGTGAGTATTAAAATGCATATTCACTTATTGCAAGGGAGTAAGTATATAATCAGACTATTTTCTTATATTTAAAGCTGCTGTCTCCTTAGTCTTTTAAAAAACCCAATTATGCTTTAGAGCACCACCAAAAAAAAATGAAAGAAAAATAATTTCATTTGATCAAGAGAAATACACAAGTACAAAAATATTGTCTAATCAGGTGGAGATTAATTATTTCTAACTAAATCATGTGATTTTATTAGAAAAAACAACTTCCACACTATCACTAGCACCTTATGATCGTATTTAATACTGGAATGAATGAATATGAATACTGGAAAGCACTAATGACTTGAAATATTGGATAAAATTTTGTTAGAAATTTATTACAAACCAATACAGAGCAAGATGTTTTCTAAATTTTTAAAAACATATATTAGTTTTATATGCTAAAAACCATAAAATACAACCTTTCTAATTATAGCATGTGCCACTTGTCTCCTTTTCTGAGCCACAGATTCATTATGTCAAAATTGATAGATTCTCTAATATTTTTCTAAATTAATAATGACTGCCTTCACTGACATGAAAAGGAGTATACAAATACACACACACATTCACATACATATACACAGACATATACACTGACATAGTCATACACATACATATAACTTTTGGGTTTCTAGCATGTTAACTTTAAAAGAAACCAATTAATATTAATAAAATATTACCCTCAAATGCATTTGTAACACATGGACAAACAACTGGACTTAACAACAAAACCAATGGAAAAGAACTACTTACTTTTTTTTTTAACATGAGAGTAGGCTGTTAAAGGAAGTTGTTATTGCTATGTTTCTCAATGATAATATTTTTGCTTGTGTTTTTTGCATAGAATTGTAAGTCCAAGAGTGATCTTTAGTAATATTCTTTCCCATAACTGCTCCAAACAGGAGAACATCAAACTTTAGATAGACTTGTGTCATTAAAAATGTTCAGGGATAAAGCTTCTACGTTTTAACAGAATGATTCTTTCAGTGTAACTCATTCTGAGGATGGCTCTAAAAATAACCTTTGGTCCCTAGCCTAACGCCAACTTATTTATTTGGCTGATGTTCTGATGGGCATTGCATAGCTATATAGAGTTAAAAGATTCTTTTTATTAATACCCCATTAGCTTCTATCCATCTAGCTTCATTCATTCGAGTAAGCATTTATTGAGCATCTAACTACTATGTTCAGTGTATTATACTGGGTGCCAGGAGTACCAAGAGAAAGGAAAAGAAGAAAAAAGGAAAGAAAAGAGAAAAAAGATGAAACAGTTCCTAAAGGGCCTCATACTCTTTAATCTTTAGTCAAACTTAACAATTTAGCTGCAATTTTTTTATTTTGGTTATTCTGTCTCTGCTAATTGAAATTTATTTAATTTCACTTATAATTGGAGAGTGAGGATAAGCCTAATTTAAATAGTTATTCTCTTGAACATCAGTTCATTGACATTTAGGTTTGTATTATTCTGTTGTATTCCTACCCCTCCTTTTCACTCTTAATAGTGGAAGTTTGAGACTTCCACTTTTGTTACAATACCTACAATGGAAGTATCCACATTGATCCATAAGCCATTTCAGAACTGCTCCCTCTTAAGAAGTATTTTCTCGAAATGTTTCTTTTTAAAGTCTATATAATCTTGGGTCATTAGGGGGTAGACCTCAAGTTAGGAAATGATCTTTCAGTTTGTACTTTCAACTCTTTCAGCACCAACTACACAGGCACACAGCTAGAATAAGGAGGGCACAAAGGAGGGGATATGACTGCATGAAAAGTCTGTACTCCTAAGTACTTGGTAGTTCAACTGACATTTCTCTGACATTATTTGGAACATTTGGAATTGGTATTGCTATCCCATAGACATATGATTTGTGACTTTTCACTCCAATTGGCAATAGGGTCTAGTAAGGGTTACGTAGAAAAGTTCTGGACAAAAGACCTAGAACAGAAACATTCCTGCAATATAACAGTAGGCATTGATTTGAAACAAATAACTTCATTTTCCTCGATTTTAGTGACTACTTATAAGAAATCAAAAATAGAGATTAGAAGATGTACTTGAATATTTTCAGACAAGATCAAACTTTGACTTTACAGAGTAACTATGTAATATACATTAAGTATAAGTGAAAATTAAGTTAATAATGAAATGCTTTTAGATCTGATACATCCTGATTCATTAAAACAATACTCCCTCAATTGCTAATGAATTTTAAATCCAATATTGATCAGTTAATGATCATAGAAAAGCCAGTTTTAAAAAATTCTTAAAAAGTAAATGTTTTTTACTTGTTTTAATTTTAGTAGAAAGCAAAAAGTTAAAAAATCCACCTTTTATCTCTGCAGCACAGTTTCATAATTACCTATATTGTCATATTCATTTACAGTTATGAATAATTCAAATTATGTAAATATAATTATATTTTAAATAATTAGTGTACTTCAGTAAACTGTGATATGATATTCCATAAAATTCATTTTCCTAATTATCTGTTTCATAAGTTTCACCTTTTATGTATCTTTTTTTCTTAAAGTAAGACACATATGCACATATAGTTAATTTAACGTTATAATAACAAAGTCATTGTCCTTCAGCAATATTGGTTGATTTGAAAAAAATTCAGGACTTCAGCTAATTAGAAATTATTGTTAAGACTGAATATTGATTTGTTCATTAAGGAATTACAAATAACTGTTAGTGATTCCTTTACAAATAGCTTTTCCCTCTGTTCTTGATACTTTCCAATCATTTACTTAAGGACAATATTTTTTTTAATATAGTCAAACTTCAGAAATTGGAAAACTACCTTGGAACACTAGCATACTGTTAGTGAAAATCATCAACTAAACAATATATTAAAATGAAATTTTATTACCCATAATTACCATAACTTGAATGAACTACTTAATCAGGCTTTCTATAATGAACAAAGTCAGGAATTATATTTGTATCCCTGGTACATAACACACAATAAATGCATAAATGTTTTTTTTTTCATTCATTCATTCAAATTAATTACATGCTAATAAGTATACAAATTTGCAGAGCAGTTTTTTTTCCCTTCATCTTCCTATAGTATTTTTCTAAATTTAGCAAATCCACATTTTAGAGAAAATGGAAAGGTAAACATGACTTCCTAAGTTGAGTTGAATGAACACATACCCTGATATCACTGATTTCCAGGTGCGTGAGGTAGATATATGATCTCACTGATATGACTACTCCTACCAATGGTAGCAGTGACCGGCAACCTCAAGTTTGTGCTCTAGGAGACAAAATTAAAAAAAAAAAAGTTGTTCAAGAGTTTTCCAATAAGTACTGTATCTTCTGAAATTGAGTTCTAAAATAATATAGAGATAATTTGCTGGCATAGCACTTAATAATCATCAAAGAAAAGAAACATTGAATTTTTTTTCATTGAAACTTCATATGAAATTTGAGGAACTATATTAACATTGAATAATATTTTACCTTTAAAATGTAGACTTAATATAATTTTTCTGTCACATTAATGATGTAATTATTGCAATCATGACTGCCAGCAATTTTATTAAATATTTACAATCAGTTTGAAAAAAATTCAGAATTTGAATTACTCAGTATGGCTATATTAAGTATCAACTATATTTCAGATGCTATACTGAGTTCAAAGGATGCACAGATAGAGATGAAATATGGTCCCTGACCTCAAGGAGCTTACATTCTCCTGGAGCATAATTAAATGGCTAAGAAAATAAAAGATCAGGGCAGCTAGGTGGCACAGTGGATAGAGCACCAGCCCTGGATTCAGGAGGACCTAAGTTCAAATACAGCCTCAGACACATAACACTTACTAGCTGTGTGATGCTGGGCAAGTCACTTAACCCTCAATGCCCAAAAAAAGAAAAGATCGCTCCAGCAGGGATCAGCTGGTTCTCATTTTCCCTTTCCTATCCCTACATTCTCAGAAATGACTATTATAATTTTTCTCAATAGCAATAGAATACAATTTATTCTATGATTTGAATAGTGCTTGGAGGTTTCACTTGCAAGTCACGACATCACCTTCCTGATGTCATGGTCCTCTTTGAGAATGAAGGACAAGCAAGAAGAAGAAGAAGAAGAAGATCTGCAAAGCACACTGCAAATGTTATCTCATTTTATCCTCACAACAATCCTGGGAAGTAAGTGCTATTATTATCTTCATTTTACAGATGAAGAAACTGAGGCTGAGAGAGTTTAAAATGACTTGCTCAAGGTCACACAGCCAGTAAGTGTCTGAGGCAGGATTTGAACTCAGGTCTTCCTGACTTCGTCTAACATTGTATCCACTGTGCCACCTAGCAATAGGACCTATAACTGGAATATTACCTGCACAGTGCCCAGTTAAAATCTCAGTCTTGTAAAAGTGTTGACAAGGAGGAATTTTAAAGTAATTTGCAGGTTCCAAGGGGAAAATATTCTTCCACTTTTCATTTCCATACATATAAGAAAATTAAAATGAAAAAAACAAATAATATAAAAGATCTTACTAACAATAAATTGAACATTTTCAACTAGTTCTCATTTGCTTTGATTTGAGGAGTTGGAATAAGGTTAAGTTAATGCAGTTATTTTATACAACATATGAAGTCTGGAGGCAGCCAGTGGCTCAGTGGATAGAGCACTGGGCCTCGAGTCAGGAAGACCTGAGTTCAAATCCAGACTCAGACACTTCCTAGTTGTGTGACCCTGGCAAGTCACTTAACCTCTGATTGTCTCAAAAATGGATACACTGGATCCACTGGGGAAGGAAATGGCACACCACTCCAGTATCTTTGCCAAGAAAACCTCAGATGGGGTAGTGAATGGTCGTTCACAATTGAAATGACTGAGCAACATGCATGTCTAAAATTCAGTGTCTAACATGAGGGAGTTCTCCACATAAAGCAACCATTTGGTACATCCTTTTATAAAATGGAAAGTCCTTCGTAATGTAAGCAGTCACACTGATTGATCTGTCCTGTGACTTTGTTCTTTTACTAAATTGGTTTCCTAAAAGCAGGATAGCCTGCATTACCCCTATTGCTTATTTACAAAAGCATCAATCAGCTCATGTAGACAAAAACCAAAGGAACTCAAACAAGGTGTTTTAAAGGGCAGAGAATGAGCAATCCAAACAGCTTTCCAGCTCTCTGCCTTTGGTTCCTCTGATTACTAACAAAACCAGGAGTGTTGTGTTCATAAATAAATTTGCCTCTTTAAAGTAAAGATTTTATTTACAAGCTCAGACCTTTTCTGAAAAGTACAACACTTTGCACTAGAAAATTCAAGAATTCTTATAGCTAAAGGAGAACCATTGTTAGGTGAGGGAAGCCATTACAGTACACTGGAGAGAGAGGCTGGTGGATTTGGAGTCACAGTATCTGGGCTTGAGCCCCAACTTGGCCACTCCCTGTGTGACCTTGCCATGTCAATTTATTTCTTGAGGTCTTTATTCCTTCTACTATAAAACAAGGAAGCTGAATTAAATAATCTTGAAATTTCCTTCCAATGCTAAAGTTTAAACACCCTTCCCTCCTTGTGTTCTCCAAATTTGGTTTTAATTACACCATTATATATGCTTCTAGGCTAGAGCTGTGTTGTCTATCAGGAACCTTATTTGTCTGTGTTTCAGAATTATAAAAGAATCAGATGCAGTGACATCCTTGTCTGTAGGAACGACAAGTGACACTTCTAACTACAGTCAAAATGTAGCCTAAAATGTGAGAAAATAAAATTCAGCCTATAGAAAGCATTTAAATAATCTTGGAATACTAATCTCTGTGTTTACGCTTTCAAGTAGGTTTTCTAAAACTGTGTATGTAGAGCAAGCACATCCATGTTATCACTGCCTACCTTTTCTCTTTTCCAGAAATGTTTCTATAGGTACCTATAACTTTAATTTAATGTTGGGAATTTAGTAAAAAAATCCACAATATATCTATCTGATAAATTTTCTGTTCCAGTCATTATGGCCTACTATGTTTGTGAATTGAAAATAATTGGGAAGACACTATCTTTCAGATGCTCTAGGAGTTTTAATTGTAGTGTGCTCCAGTAATTTTTTGAGAATGATTAGTTTAGGCAGCATTAGCATCTTCATTGGGCCTGCCAAGTCACAGCCATTTTTAACCGTGGTGTAAAATTAGCAGCAAGAGTCTTAAGCAGTTATACTAAGTATTAAGTTTACTTAAAGGTTAATAGAATAAATGTTTCTAAGTCTTCTGAGATTTTGAAATATCTGTAAGTAAGTAAACTTGCTGGAAAGTCTTTATGATGCAGAGATTTTTCTTTGCTCATTCCACCTGAATCTTCTGTTCTGAGTCTATATTTGTTATAGCACCTGCAAAAAAAAAATCAAACCTTAGGATGCAGTTTTAATATTAAGATTATGTAAGCATTATGTGTTTCTAATATTTGGCTGGATAGACTATTTTTTACCACATTCCACCTCATCATATTAAACTTTCATTTTGGTTCTCTTTTTGCCTTTCTCAGGTGATAAGTACAATCCGTTTTATTACCCCTTGTTTTTGATGCTTTACCTTTGAAACTCTATTTGTGTTGCACCTTCTGTATTTTTTCCTAGTAGTGACTGGGAATGTTGCAAAAGAGGATTGCATTTCAGAAAAAAAAAAAAATCTCCATTTTCCCAAATAAAGTATACCGCATGACACAAAACCCCTTCAGTTACCAGACTTGTATATGCTCATATTTATGACATACAATAAAAATATTGTTGAATTGTAAAGTCTAAAGTCGCATAAAATCAAAAACATTCAAAAAGGCATTAAGAGAGGCAACTAGGTAGTGCATGAATAGAGTTCCAGCCTTGGAGTCAGGAGGATCTGAGTTCAAATCTGACCTCCAACAATAAACACTTAATAGCTGTGTGACCCTGGGCAAGTCACTTAACCCCATTGCCTAGCCAAATAGCAAAAAAAAGAAAAAAGCATTAAGACTAGAAGGACATAATTTATCTTTTATGGTAATTAGAAATATAAATATATATGGGCTTAGCATATGATTCTATTACATACTTATAATTGTATATAAATATATGTGTATATATACATATATACATCCACATATATACTGAAGAAAATATTTTAAGTTTTTTTGAAGAAGCTGTTAAAGATATGTTCAGGAGAAAGATTTGACAAAAAGGTTCTACAGCTTAGAATGCTTGATGGATAGATACCAGGAATATAACTTGATAAATGTTTCCACATTTATTCTTTCTCATGGAATATCTACAATGGATACATAACAATTGGGAGAAAAGGTAATTCATATTTCTTTTTAGTATCTCTGTTTTGCATATATTATTTATTATTTTTCCAAAGGATCAATACCAAAAGTTACTCTAGTGGGGTACAGTGAGTATTTGTTACAGAGGGGGAAGATTGGGGTTTTACTCTTCAATTTGACACTGCAAAACTTTGGGAAAGTTAAATAACCTCTTAGAACCTCAGTTTCTTCTTTGACAAAGTAAAGATAACAATTATCTGTCTGCTTCCCAGCATTCTCATATGGGTAAAATGAGATAACTATTTGTGAAGTTTTCAAGACTCTACGAACTATACAATGCTATGGAATTAAAAGTTGTTGTTGTTGTTGTTACTATAAAATCTCATTTTTCTTTGGGGGCTAAATGAGACTTGGTGAGGCATTTATGTGACTTGACAAAGATTACATGGAAATTTAGGTCACCATTTTGAAGAGGAATGAATGACTTCTTAAAAAAGTGGCCCTGACATTGGCCCGACATTTTTGTCTTCCCTCATAATTCCCCAATACCAAACAACCATTCTTTGGCTCAAGTCAACCAAGCAGAGGATCTGGGCGGGGGGGAAGACATATAAATGTTGTGAATTTCACTATTTGATTTCTAAAGCAATTTCTATGTAAGTAAGGTGAGAAAAATGTTGAAGAAAAAAAATTATTCAGTCTCAAAAATTACCCCAATTTTAAATCATTGAGAAAAAATTAATTCTATAAAAACAGCAAAGTTTTAGTAGTTTTGAGTTGAATTGACTTTACAGCCAAACTTCACACAAGCATCAAAAGAAATGTTAGTTATCATTAGGGTTGTTGTTGCTTTAATGAAATAAACTGAGTTGTGTCTGCTTCAAGTATATAATAAAAACAAATAGTAATTTTTATGCACAAGTAATTTGTATGGCTTATGAGAATGATTTCATTTAATTTAACTGAGTTCATTGATTTTTCTATGTTAGAACCTTTTCTAAAGTATTGCTAAACCATATATTTGATATCATACAGTTTCTGTTATAACTTTGCATTTAAGCATGATGAATTCCACACTTATTAGCATTCTAACATCAAAAGCAATGAGTTGTAAAACTTGTTAATAAGTTGTTCTTGAATTGTTGTATTTTAGATAATGAGTTGTTTGTAAGCAACAGAGTGATTTGTTTAGATTGTCATGTATTAGATCATTGCTGCTAAATCACTGAAGCATCTCTGGATAAATACATTAAAATGGATTGTGATTGAAGTTCAATATTGACTTTTGTGCATGTTACCAGAACAATTACAAGAGCCCACTGATTTTTTTTGTTATCTTAAAAGATTAGCTTTACTGGAGTTGACACTTCAATGAAGATGAAAAAATAAAGAAGGTAATTTGTTTCCAAAGATATGAACATTTTAAATTCATCAGTACAAATTGTTATGAATATTTCTTTTAGGTTCCCTAATTTATCAGTCCTGTATGTGTATTAAGTATGTATACAAAAAGTATTTTGGTTGGTTAACAACATTTTATATTCATTCATTCTTTCTAAAGAAAGAATTCTGGTGAAGTAGGGAATAAACTTTTTTAAAATGAGGTCAGTGCCTATATACAAAGGAATGCTTGAGAAATATGAGGGAATATTTTAATAGAGATTAACCTTCTGGAGGGGGCAGCTAGGTGCAACATTGGACAGAGTGCTGTGCCTGGAGTCAGGAAAAGTCTCCTCTTGCATTCAAATCCTGCCCCAGACATTTATTAGCTGTGTAACCCTAGGCAAGTCCCTTAACCCTATTTGCCTCAGTTTTCTCATCTGTAAAATGAATTGGAGAAGAAAATGGCAAACTACTCCAGCATCTTTGCCAAGAAAATTCTAATTGGGGTCATGGAGAGTTGGACACCCCTGGGTGGGGAGTGCAAACCTTCTGGAGGATTTTTTTTTGTTCTGGATACTGTGCATTTTCTTTTTGCAAAATAGATTGGAGCACCTTATTGCTTTTGAAATTCAATATGAAGCTACTCATATCTTACTCAAAAACATACCAATATAAACATGTTTAAAAGGAATTCAATTTTATGAATCATTTGCTCTGATTTATTTAACAGTTCTTCAAAAAGTAATCATTTTATTATCTCTAAACTCTGTTTTTGGTCATACATTGACTAGGTTTAAGATATTTCCTATAGATACTTGATGCTATTTATTCCTCATTCGTTGCCTTAGTATGGAAACATTTCAAGAATTTATTATCAACCAGAAATTTATAAAATTGTATCATAGTTTTGTTGACTAATCATGAGAGATTTATATTTGATTCTTTTATCTAAACTTTCTATCTACTCTAGTGCCTAGCAAAGTGTTCTGCAAACGATATGCATAACAAATGACTACCATATTCATTGATTAAATATATGGTGGGAAAACAATTATGCAATTTCAAATTAATCATTTTACCTTTTTTGTGTACCTTATACATCAAAAGCTCCTCTTGAGATAGAAATAATTTAGTACATATGTAGCACGGTGAATAGAAAGATCTCTCACATGTAAAAGGTATTATTACATGGTTCACCAGTCTCATTTTTAGGTTACCCTTTTACATTCAACTTGACTTATTCCTATATTTAATTTGACAATAAAATTTCAATATATCTCTGATTAATCAACTAAACAGAGCCTCAGTTGTCATTCATCAACTACAATTCATTTTAAAAACTGAAAAGCCTCTCTTTTCAATAGTACTTATTTGTATATCTCCATTAAATCCCTTAATCTCCAAGATTAATATTAAATCTTCTGACTATGTAATTTATTAGCAATGGAACCAGTAGTAAACAAAGGTGTAGGTAATTATTTATAATATTTTTAGCTCTGAAAATGGTAACAGTCAGAATCCGGCCCTTACTATAATGGCAGACCACTTATCTTCACTTCTGAAAACATAGTCCTACACCATTTGGTTCACTCAGGATAAGAAACATGTCACAATAATCCTCTTCATAAGATAAATGTCACAATAGTGTCATAAAGGAAGGATATAACTTTATTTTTCCTATATTTCTTCTCCCTTTCTCTAAGTGTGACAGAGAAACAGTACTGTCAGTTTTTCTGATGCCCTCATTCTTAATAATCTCTCTCTAGAGTTGCTCCTCATAAAATTTTCTTTATGTTTTTCTTCACAAAATAGAAGTTTAACAGTTCCAACTAGAATGACACTTCTTACCTTCTTTCTCTTTTTTCTTCTATAGATTTTCCTCATAGATCCTCATAGACGAAAGTTAAACTCACACACTCTCCCTGACTCTATAGGAAAAAGCATCTTATAAAATAGTTATAACTGTAACTTTTAGCATCTCTCCTTTTTAAGAAAAAAAAAACAGTCTGCATAGGCTCTGTAGGAGAGACTTTTAAATAGAGGACAAACATGTAAAGATATATGGAGGACAAAAAAATTGGTTTTGTTCTTTGTATATATATTGTCTTTTGTAGTTCACATTAATTTGGGTAGAAGAGCAAAAAAAAAAAGAGCTACTTCCTAGTCCAGCTGTTTAGAGATGACTTCCTTAATATATTGTTTTATTATTTAGTCACACCCTCTAATTTCAATTTTTATTTAAATTTCCTAATTAAATTTTTAAAAAACCAACTCAGAACAAAATTTCCAGTGCTGTGCCAGGAAATATCTTGGCTTTTCTTCATTCAATGGCATCATAGATAAGATAGGAGGTAATCAACTTTCATAAAAATAAATAATTCTTTACAGCAATTTTAGAGCATTGTCTTTAAGTATTGTCAAGACCAAGAGTAAAATCTTACTTTCTCTATGTGCATTTGTCAAAAAGAAAAAAAACACAGAAAGCATCTTTTATGAAATTACAAAGAATTTACTCTTATAATGTTATACCTTAGTTACCTACCTTCCTCCACCAAATCTTCCTAAACCTAGAAAATAATTATATTATTCTTGTAATATCATTCCTCCCCTTTTTATTTTGACTCCATTTTTTCTGGATTCTGGAAAAAAAAGAATAAAACCAAAATAACATAGTTCTTTAAACTTATTTATGCTCCAAATAACTTGTCTTTTCTTTAGCAGAAATAATCACTGAAATTTGTCACTTTAAGAATTACGAATTACTTTATATATAACAAATATTTATGTGCATGTATTATATGTATGTATAGGTATGCATACCTATACAATACACACTACATATATTCAAACATGTTTACATACTTGCATGTATATACCTACATGTGTATATATACATGTTCATATCCACACACACATTTAGGTACTTGAACATACATATGAATATAAAGTAGACATGGGCATGAACCTATACATGTTGGCCCAGAAGTCTGCATGCAGCTTTAAGCTTTATTGAAGTTTTTTTTTGACACCCTATATATATAGTATACTGTTTTATTCATAGCAACTTATGTTTTCATACTTTCAACTAACTGTTTCTTCTTCAAAGGAGAATTCAGGTCTATATGAAATGTTTAGCATCTACTTCTTGATAGGACTTTTCAGACATTTTTGTAAATGAAAATTCATGATAGCTACTAATATAGAATAGATTAGGGTTTCCAAGGGGGTCCAGGCTAGTTTCAGTATACATTTTTTTTCTTTCAACAATATAGAAAACATTTAATTGGACTTCTTTCTACTGTGCCTGCAAATGCCAATAGATTATTAAATATCCTTTTAAAGATGTTTTTCCAGTTTGTTTTATTTATCTACATGCTTCAAAATACTCACTTAGGGAATGGAGAATGCAAAGCCTGCTAGACGAAAGTCACCTGAAGCATTGTAGCCATTGTATTCTCCTCAACTGAACCAAGTTTCCAAGTAAGGATCTTACTGTATTGTGGCCTTTGTTTGATGGGGCCTGTCTGATGTAACCAAAAGATATAAACAACATAGAGCAGATATAATAATGGATGAAACAGAAATCTCAATGCAAATTTGATAGCAAGGTTTCAAAAAATTGTAATCAGTCTCTTTGAATGTCCTAATATCCTGAATTCTCTCTAATCAATAAAAAAATGTTAATATCTTGACCACATCTACTACAACTTAATGTACTACAGCTTTTCCCTTCTCTTCTTCCATTCTATTATTTTTTTCCAGAACACAGAGAATTCCACTTAGAACATGAGTAGTTAATAACTTGGGTAAAGAATCAGCACATTGTAGTACAAATAATGATGCATTTGGCCTCAGAGTATCTGAGTTCAAATTCAGTCTCTATTACTTACTATGTTTCTGACCCTGGGCAAATTTAATCCCTCTGGGCCTCTGTAAAATGATGTAGTTGGATATATGGTCTTTAATGTCCCTTCTAGGTGAATTCTGCTGACATCATCAAAGAGTACCAATAAAATTGTTGTTGTTTTTAAGGAAGATTTAGTAATTAGGCCCTAAGTAATCATTAACAATAAGTCATCTACTAATAAACTCACAAAACCAAAAACACATTCTGGATTATGGGAATTATTTCTGGCATGGCTATTTTATAAGCTATTTTATAGTGAAATGAGAAATATGAATTTCTTGATGGCTATTTTTCTGAATTTATTCTATTAATAATAATAATAATACCAATGCAGCATTTATATAATGCTTTAAGGCTTGCAAAGTGTTTCACAAATACTTATTTAATTCTTACAAAAACCTTGAGACACAGGCGCTATAAAAATAGTCTTTATTGTTCTGAAAGGGCAACTTAACCCTTGGAGGTTTAGAATTTTATAATTGTTTTTGAATACATAGGTACATTTTTGGAATTTTGTTATCACTTCTTTTAACATTGGTGGTCCTGAGTCTTAATTTTCCACAGGACAACATGACAAAGGAGAATTTTTGCTCAGTTCTGAGTGCCACTTTTTAGGAAGGATAGTGGCATGCTGAGGAGTATCCAGAAGAGGTCATCCAGAACAATGAGAGGACCCAAGATGGTATCATATAAGAGTCACTTTGGCTCTGGAGGAAAAAAAATAAGAGCAATGGGTAGAAGTTGCAGAGAGGAGAATTTTAACTTGATAAAAAAATAAATAAATACTAACATTTAGAGCTGGGTAAAATTGATTAGGTTGCCAAAAGAAGTGGTTTCTCCCTCACTTAAAGCAAATGGCTGACTTTGTTGAAGGGAATGTGAGGATTCACCTGAGGGCCTCTGGGGTCCTTTCCAACACTAAATTATATGATAGTTTTTAGGTGAAATATAAAATAACGTCCATAAAATCTGACTACTTTAGTTATGTGAATGTAAGAGAAAACATGCATCTTATTTTGCATAGTTCAGAGTGAAATATAATATGATATTAAGTGAATGATCGATTGAATGAAAGATCATGCATTAAGTGCTTAGTATGTACAAAGCACTTTACTAAGTGGTGGTTATACAAATAAAAAAAGTGAGCGTCCCTACTCTCAAAGCACTCACATTCCAATGGGGGAACAATACATGAAGTAACATAATTTTAAAAATGAGATTAAAAATGAAAAATAATTTTTAATCTTGAAGAACAACACATTTTATATATGTTTTAATAATGATAGTTTATGTATATGTGTATGTATATATTATACACATACAGTTTTAAGGTTTTAAGAGCACTTTAATAATAATAGCTAAAATTTATATAGTGCTTACTATTTGCCAGACACTGTGTTAAGGACTTTACAATTGTTATCTTATTTTATCCTCACATAAACTTTAAGAGGTAGCTGCTGTTATTATCCCCATTTTCCAGTTGAGAAAACTGAAGCAAACACAGGCTAAATGACTTTCTCAGGGTCACAAAGACAGTAAGTGTCTGAGGCTGGATTTGAACTCAGATCCTCCTGATTCCAGGCCCAAAGCTTTAACCACTGCACCATGCAGATGCCTCTATTTTTTCTTCCCTACAACATTGGTGGGTAGGTACTATTGTTATCCCTATTTTACAAATGAGGACACTGAGGCATAGAGAAACACAACTAGTGACTGAGGCAGGATTTTAATTCATGTTTTCTTGGCTCCATATCCAGTGCTCTATTCCCTGAACCATATATTTATGTTTAATATGTCCTAGTGAAACTCATTGGAAAATGTTTAAAACTTTAACTAGATCATGGATGATGAGGGTAAAAACATTGCTGCTGGCTTTCTTGGGGCTTCCTTTGTGAGAGGTGTTCTTAACTGGTCTGTTGGGTCTCCCATTGCTGAACTAGCTGGTGACTTTTGCCCATGAGAAACACCATAAGTTTTTGCAGCTAGGTGGCACAAGGACTAGGGTACCACATATGGGGTCAAGAAGACCTGGGTCAAACCCAACCCCAGACATGCACTACAAACTCTGTGATTCCCAGTAAGTCACTTAACCTCCATTTGCCTCCGTTTTCTCATCTGGAAAAAGGGTGTAATAATAGCACCTACTTTCCAAGGTTGTTGTGAGGATCAAATGAGAAAATATTTGAGAAGTGCTTTTCAAACATTAAAGAGCAATATAAATGCTAGCTTCCAAGATTTCTCCTCATATTAGGAAAAAGTCTTATATCTGATATAAGCTGTTGATGTTGCATAAACTTACTCACTTCTCAGAGAATTTTAGGCAAGGTGGACTGATAAGGTGTTACCTGTTGCATCCTTTTCTAAGCATTATAATTGGTTGAGAAAGTGAAAAAGCAGTGCATTTTTTATATTATACAACAAATGTCAACAAATTTAAAAAACAGAGTTGATAAAGATGGTCCCTGTGTTGACCAATGTGACAGATTTTGAAATAATTCTGTGGCTTTGTCAATGACACATAAAACTGGATAGAGCACTGCTGAAGGCTTACTGACTCCATTTATAAACATGACTATTTGTAGATCTCTCTCTTCTGGTCATATTAGTAAATATTCATCTCCTCTTCATATTTGGTTATTAGCCTATGAAATCAGTTGTATTTTCAAAACTTTGTGATGCATAGCCTAAAATAATGTGGCAATGTCTAATTTTTCTTGCTTGTTTATTGCTTCTCTTTCCCTGCTGGTGGCACCACATGTAATTCCTCTACAGTGAGTTCTTTCTCTGTGATTTTAACAATTGTTCCATTTAGACTACTTCCTAATCTGAAAATTTACTGGACTCCCAAGTTTCAGTATTAGCCTTATAAGAGGGTAACTGTGCCCCCATCCACTCAGACACTCCTCACTTCTTGGTCCCCTTCAGGCACATGTCACCATGTATAATTTTACAATCTTTACATATAAAATACAAACACTAAAGAAAAGCTTTGCTATGTCAAGCACATAGCATATAAATGTGATATATATACTCTTCATAAAGTCCTCAAGCAATTTTTAAACATGAACAACTTAGATTTTATATTCTATGATAGGAAAGAATATGTAAATGGCCTTTAACGGTAAATTAAAACTTTTTCTTCACAGCTGATATGAAATTCAGCCAGCTATAGAGCTAAATTCCAGCTACTTCCTCTTTTGTAAAGTGGAGGGATGGGGTCACATGGGCAGGGAGGGAGGTAAACTAGATGATGTTAAGGTCAGAGTCCCATAATAGGGTTATATACAATAGTCATTTTTGTTTGCCATAGAATATGAAATGAGAGTTTAAACAGTTGTGCAATATAACACTCCTTAACTAATACATTTTCCTTTAAATTCTACTTTTATTATTTTGATTATATATATAACCTAAGATATTCAAGTTTTAAAACACCAAAGCTCTTTTAAAGACCACATATTGCTGCTTTAAAATATACAGTATTTCTATAGAGTAATAGTCTCTTTTAATTCCATACTGAATAAAAAAAACCCCAATACTTAGGGATATATTATTTGCCCATAGTGCAATATGAAGTTGATTATCTTCAGTTAACTTATTACCCATGCATAATTGTAATCATAGTCAGCACTTGATTCTGACTTACACTGAAAAACCCATTAACCTCCTTTGTAAGTGAAATAGTGTAATTAGTGTTTCAATACAAATAATTGATCCTAAATGTGACTGTAAATGCTTAACCAAAATTCCTGGGGTTGATTTATAAATGCTAACTAGTTATAGATTGTTTTTCAAAAAAATCTGAATTCTTGTTAGGGCCCTGCTAAGGCTTTTACTGCCAAGAATGAAAGGATTTACAAAGAAAATAGATCACAAATCCTTGCTAGTCTCAGGCAGATGCACACCCTAAGTGTCAGAGAGTTGCCAGAATATTTCAAATTACTTATCTATGATTATATTGTCACCTAAGTATCTGAGGTGGAATTTGAATATAAGCATCCTCACTTTCTACTATACTTTGCTGTCTATTCATCAAGAAGTAAGGCTGCCCAGTTTTCTAGACCAGTTATTTGACTATCCTCATCATCCTGCCAGAAAAATGTATTGAGGTTGCAAACTCCCCAAAATGCTAAGGATCAGTTTTTTTTCCTCCAGTGATACTTAATGGTCACAGCTGGTAGTGGTAAAAAGCCCAAGAGAGATATCCATTGCTTGCCTATTAAAAAAATGAATTGGGACATTTTTCAAATTACTTTCACAAACTTGATATTAAATTACATGGAAGTGGGGCAGCTAGGTGGGGCAGTAGATAGAGCACTGGTCCTGGAGTCAAGAGCACCTGAGTTCAAATCCAGCCTCAGATCAGACAATTGACACTTACTAGCTGTGTGACCCTGGGCAAGTCCTTTAACCCCAATTGCCTCACACAAATATGTATATGTGGAATCGTTTCTGATACATACATATTTTTGTGCTGAATAAGGGATGTATTATCATAGTTCATGTGCTGGATAGTTCCTATTAAAGATAAGATAAATATTGGTGTATTTTAGTGAGGTTCAGTCTGCCACTACCAGGTATGAACATATCAAGCACCAGCAGGTGAAAAGAGAGCAGATCCTTAGCATATTGGGTGGTTTGCAGCCTCAATACATTTTCTAGCAGGATGATGTAGATATGGAAAGAGATATATATATATATATATATATATATAGAGAGAGAGAGAGAGAGAGAGAGAGAGAGAGAGAGAGAGAGAGAGGAGAAGAAGTGAGGAAAAGAGGGAGAAAAATCCCACCTCCATTGGTAGAGAGGGAAGAAAATGGGGAAAAATAGGCTAGGCTAGTTCTGAAAGCTGTTTTCTCAGTTTTAAGGAAATCTTTTCAAGTAAAAAGAGTGCTATTATATTCTTGGTAAAAAGCAGCCTCTTCAGTTTCATCCTCATGACTTGCAGGGGACAACAGTTTAGGCTCATAGTTTAGATCTTTCCCTGTTAATAAATAGAAAGACACGTTCTCCACCTATTCAATCATGTAATCATCATCACTATCATCCATCCACCCATCCATCCATCACTATCATCCATCCATCTATATATATATAAACTATAATCACTATCACCATCATCATCACATAGCGAAAATGTTCCTGTTAGTACACTGGCAAATTATTTTGCTATGTAAGAGACTTGTGTCTATAAAGTTCCTTTATCAAAGTTTTTTGCTCATATTGATTAAAAGTAGATCATACAAATAGAATTCACCAAACAATTTATTTTAAGGATCTTTGTTATTCAGGGAATATAGTGATCTTCATTTCTTATCCCTACTCATTATTCAATCTATATTGGCCAAAGTACTTCATTGCTAATTTTCCTTTCTGTAAAATTTGTTAATGGAATTGTTCCAGTCCAGGTATCCTTAATACAAACATCCTAATAATGAGCATTCTTTTTGGCAGGCTGAGAGGAGACATTAAGACTTGAGAACAGGTGGGAGGTGGTAATTAAATATTTCAGAACATTCCCTGTCTTGATTCTTGGCCCAGTTTAGCATAATTACCACATAGCCCCAGAAAGAACAGTGAACATTTCCACTTGGATGTGAACAGATGCTAAGGAGGCTGTCTCTTAAGACTTTTCCTTATTTGTGTATAATTTATCTTATCATATTAACTTGGAAGTTACTGGTAGTTTGTCAAGGTAGTAGAAAATATATTGATCCCTGAAATATTAAACTGTCATTATTTAGGGCAACAGGGTCCAGAGACCTTGCCAGCTGGGTTGCTAGGTAATTTGGATATTTTTCAGATTAGAATTAGAAATTGATAAATTCTCCATTTTGTTTTGTGCTGTATGAACCTTGCCTCAAATAAAAGAAAACATTGGACTTTTTATTGATTTTAGAAAATCAGCATTATGTCTATTTAAAGGAAGAGGAAAAAGAAATTAAATGATGTTTTAGTTGCCTTTCAGTAAGCTAAAGTTTTTGCTGGAATGTTCTCTTACATCCATCAGAGGAATATAAATAACCCAATATTTCAGACTTTTGTGTGTTTGATATGCTGACTGTCCCTATCTCTTGTGCAAGGTCTCCCTTTGTTCTGAGGTCCAGTTCTAAAACAATTTTTCATCTATTGTACCCCCAATATATGATTGATCATTTTTCAAAAAGATTTTATATAGATGAGAAAGTAGTTATATGAGTTGGTAATTAGAGATGGCCTCTTGATTTCCTTTCTTTTGGGTCCTGAATGTTTATACTTCCTTTTGAATCTTTACTCATCTGATTAATTACATTGCAGATTACCTGTCCCATATCCTCTTTGAAAACAAACTGAACCATGAAACAGGGTGGTTCTGTATGCATCTTTGTCCTCAATGACCTTAAGTCAACTTGAGAATTTTTTAGTTAGGGGTGAGTAGTTCTAGGCCCTACAAAATGTTTGCTCCTTTATTTGTCTCACCATGTTTTGGCCGTTTTAGTGATAAGAAAATAAAGGGAATTACCTGTCAATCTCCCTTTTGCTTAAAAAACAAATTGATTCATTGGAAATGAATTTGACAATTTTTGTCCAATACAATGTATTTTGAAAGGATAGCAATACAGTTTCCTCCACAAAAATGATCTTTTGGGGAATCTGTGATCTCATTGAAACATCTATTCCCTCCAATAGTATAATTCATAATCTATTCCTACCTTCTTGTTCTATACAATATTTGTCCATTAGCCCTCCTAATTCCTCTATAAAGAACTCAATCAGTTTGCTAAATGCTTTCTTCTAGAAGATGTTTTAACATTATGTAGACATCATTATGGTACTCAAGCTGTCTTTCTTTTACTCAATCAATTTTTCCACATTACTTACTTGCTACTTTTCCAGATCATACACACAATGCATTGTTGGTAATGAAATATATATATATATATATACATATATATATAGTGTATATGTGTGTGTGTGTGTGTATAGTCCTAAGAGAGCCTTTAGTCTATTTATAGACACTAGATGCTTGTACATTTATTTCCCTTTTTTTTAGACATTTGGTATTCCATGATTCCACATGGATTGTGGAATTCCATGGTTGACATATACCATATACCACTACCATCACAATATTGGTCATAAAAATATTTTAGGGAGTAGAATTATTTCAATGACTTCCCAAATGCCCACTTTTCCCCCTCCTAGTCAATTCTGGGCCCAGTTCATTGTTCTTCTGCAATGTTTGTCAAAGATGCAATTGCTTGCAGATTTCATTTAGGATGCTCTGCAGTGTTCCAGAGCTTGATGCAATCAAGGTCATCTATAAACAGAAACATTAGAAGAATTTCATAATTTTAGAGGAAATGCCTCTTTTATTTGACCTCTGCAATGAACATCCTGCATGCCAGTGGCAAACATGTTTGGTGAGCAAATGTCTCTCACTTTTATATCTTGTTCAATAGTGGTAATCAAAGGATTATAGAGCAAAGTTATCTTTGTTGTTTCATCTAACAAGGACTCTTTTATAAACTTAACAGATAGATGGGAGATCCACTGTTGAACAAAAGCCTTTAAGGCTATATTTTGCTATAAATCCAATGATTTTTTAATAATCAACAAATAATAACCATGGTGGTATTATGTATCATCTTCACCTTTTAGTTAGTTATATAACCATGAAGATGTAGTATAATGTAGAAAATTACTCAGGAAAGTCTGTGTTTTTCTTCTTCTATTTCCATCAAGTATACCCACACTATATGGAAGATCATTTTTTAGAAAAAAAAAAACTTTATATAGATGAGAAAGTAGTTATATGGGTTTGTCATTAGAGATGTCCTCTCAATTGCCTTTCCTTTTGGTAATATTGCCATCTGCAGTTTTCCTAATGATTTGGTATCTTCCCTTCAGTGCTCTCAATATTCAAAATTATGTTATTTCCAGAGGAGACTTCTTTATATATGCTGGTCTGGTTCAATTGGCCTATTAAGTATAAAGTGCCATTTCCGATTCCTCACATAGCATGCAGAGTTTTAAATTCTACAATCCAATATGAGGGCTCCATAGTAAAGATAATATTGTCTAATAGAAACTGAAAAAGAGTTGTTCCATTCTCTATCTTCTCTTCCTGATCTCATACTAAGATCATTACACTCCCCTATTGAACTGTACTGGAATCCTATTGCCTCTAGAATAAAATATAAACTCTTTCAATTAGATTTTAGCCACAAACTATCTTTTCAGCCTTGTTGTAAATTTTCCCCCTTCTTGTATTCTACCATCCAGCCAAACTGGGCTTTTCTCTGTTCCTCACATATGACACTGCATTTATGTACTATTGTACTAACTATTCTGCGTGTGTGGAATGCACTCCCTTATTTCCACTTTGCATAATCCTTCTCTTCCTTTAAGACACAACCAAAGCAATATCTTCTGTATAAAATGTTTTCTGATCCACCCCCTACCACCCAGCTGCTCATTCTCTCCCTCCCAGAATGCTTTGCTTTGCATTTAGCTACTTTGTATTTGTTGATGTTTATTCTCAATATATTTATTCTATCTATAGTCATATATTGGTATCTTTGGTATATTGGTACTTGCTGTTTCTCCTCTTAGAATGCAAGCCCTTGAAAGTAAGGATTGTTTCTTTTTTTCCTTTTTTTTTTTTGATGATTGTATTCTTTGTAATTAGCACAGAGCCTGATACATAGTAGGCA
This sequence comes from Vombatus ursinus, assembly GCF_900497805.2. NCBI lineage: Eukaryota > Metazoa > Chordata > Mammalia > Diprotodontia > Vombatidae > Vombatus > Vombatus ursinus. Next base: position 90,820,265 of record NW_020954590.1, read on the forward strand.
TTTAATAAGTGTTTATTGATGGAATGATTGATTGATGATGTTGAAATTGTTTGGTTAATTTGTTTTTGCCCAAGCTTTTACTGTGTTTATTTTCCTCTCTGCTATTCTTCTTTGCCTTCTGAGCTGATTTTTTTTCAAAATTTTTAATCATTTTCCTCCATAAGGTTTTACATATGAGTTTGTATCCTAAGCTAATGATGATCCAAGTTGTCTAGTCTTACAAGGTAAGAAGAAATTCTTCCAATATGCAGTTATGAGCTATTTGTCCCCTATTTTAATGTCATCCATATCTTGTCATCTTTAGCATTAAGGTTGGTTTTTCCTCTAATAAGTCAATAGTCTGACTGCAGAAATGGTTCCCATATTAATAAACAGAAACTAGTCAATTTCATACCAGTCTCATAATCACCAAGCAAACTTCTAAACCTTTCCTATTTACTCCTCATGCCAGGAAAAGTATGTCTTGAATATTGGACATGGTAGAAAAGTAGATTGATTGTTGAATTAAATTGAATGCAGACTGATAGGTTGGCATCCTATTTGATAAATCAGTCTCTTTTGGGTGTGGTTATAGGGAATCATCTCAAAACTTGATCACTTGATAACATTCAAGTTATGAACCAGAAAGGCAACTCAGTGAATTTCCTGCCCAACACATATCTGAGCAAGAATTTCTTCTAAAATATACTATATAAAGGGTTGCTGAATAAAGACAGCAAGGTGGCAGAGTAGCTGGGGTGTATGACTTGGTGTCTGGAAGATCTGAGTTACAATCCTGTCACAGACTTGTTAGCTATGCAATCCTTGGCAGTATACCTAACCTTTCTTAGCCTATTTTCTCAAGTATAGGACCTCTCTCACACAATTTTGAAGATCAAATTAAATAATCTATGTAAAATGTTTTGTAAAACTTTAAGTATCATATAGATATTAGCTATTATTATTATTATTATCATTATTATTATACTCTAATGAGAGAGGAGCATGCTATATCCTTTGGCAGCCAAGTCCTTGGGCTGATGTAGTTTTAGATGTTTCAATTTTATATCCCATAGTTTTTCTTCTGTGATAAATATTGCCACTTTAATCAGCATTTTAACATATTTTTGGGTTAGACCTTGAATATGAAAGAATAAATTTTTACTGATTTAGCTAGGCTCTAAGACTAGTAGTAATCACAAGCACATAAAAGGCAATGTAACCTAGTAGATAGAGTGATATACTTGTAGTCAAAAAGATTTTCATTCAAGTCCTGGTTCTGAGACTTATTAGCTCTGTGACCATGGGTACGTGACTCAAACATCCTGGGCCCCAGTTTCCTCATTGGTAAAAAGGGGATGATCGTACCTTTATATAATGTGTGCCTAACTCCCAAGGTTGTTGTCAGGGTCAGATGAGGATATGTAAGTAAACACTATTTGTCAGTTATTAGCTTGAAAGGTATTTTTGTGAATAATTAATAAAATAAAATGAAAGATATATATGATATTCTATAATTTTGAAACCTATTTAAAATAGTGTGGAAAAAATGAATGAAAAGAAAGAAAAAATATTTAAGGGTCCACCAAGTGCCAAGCACAGCTGGAAGTTCTAGGGATACAGACATGAAACTCAGGCCAACATAGGGTAAGTGACTAAAGTTATAGAGCTAATAGATTGAGGCAGATGGGTAATGCAGTGGATAGACCTCTGGGTCTGGAGTCAGAAGACCTAAGTTCAAATCCAGCCTTAGTCACCTACCAGCCATATGACACTGCACAAATTACTTACCTGGATTTGCCTCAGTTTCCTCAACTGTAAAATGGAGATTATGATATGGACTACCTTATAGGAATGTTGTGAAAATTAAATGAGATAATATTCGTAAAGTGCTTAGCACAGTGCTTAGCATATTGTAGGTGCTTAATAAATGCTTATTCTTCTCCTTGCTCCTTTTCTTAGTAAGTATCCAAGGCCAGATTTGAACTCAAGTTTTCCAGACTACAGGTCCAGTGCTTTAGTGACTGAAATACCTAACCTCCTTTGAGTCTGGTTACTCTCCAAAAAAAATTAAAATTAAAAAAATAAAACTATTCAAATTTACCATGCACATAGATGAATCAACCCATTGTTAGCTGTATTTCTCATCACACTGACTCGAGGTCATTTAATGAAAACATCTAAAATTAATTTAATGGTTCCACTTAACTTCCTGGTATGCACATCCTTTGATTTTACTATCTCCTACGCATCCTCATTTTTCCCAATGGCCTCATGATCCTCAGCATGAATTTTAGTAAATGCCCAAATACACTCAACCATGTAAACTCTAATAAGAACCTGATGTTTAGCTTTGATACAATGATTGTCAGAACTCATCAGCATCGCACCATTACACATCTGCGGTCAGGAGGCATCCCCCAAGCTAATAGGGACAAATCCAATCCAACCACACACAGTCATCATGAGTGTTCACCATTTTCCTACTACCCCAACAGGCAAACCTTCTAATCTGACAAAGCAGCACACAAAGACTCTCCTTTAGAGATCACAAACAACTGCTGCTTTCTAATTTTTGCTCAAACTCTATTAGCAGCATGCTTTTATTCAGTTTTTATACAGTTTAAAAAAAAGGGTTGAGTTAATCCAACTTTTCCTAACTAGAAGTTGTAATCAAAATTATCTTCTAAAAATCAAATGTTTGTGAAATGGATGATAGAAATTAATTTTTATATTTTCAAATTGCTAAATAAAATAAATTACTGTAGTTTTGGAAATAGGAAACGGCTTCCATTTTGTCAGATCAGAGATGGAAAAGGGAGAAAAGTTCTGATTGATAATTCACTTTTCATGACCCTAAGTGAGCTCAAGATTATCACCATTATCTCTTAATCTGGGAATGATCAAATTTTTCAGGAACTGTTTCACATTAACAAAACTCAGATAAAATAAGATGACAATTCATTAGCCTGCATTCAATTCTATTGAACAACCAAGCTACTTTTCTGTAACAGGAATTCTCAGGTCCACTTTACAATCCACCTTTTTTCTGGTATCAATAGTAATCAAGAAAAGTTAGAAGTTGCAATTATGGAAGCAGAATAAAGTTGGTCTGTTTCTTGAGATATTACCCTTGTGTTGTGCTAGACCTTGGAAAATTATCTCTGGTCTTCTACAGAGTTCTGATCTCCAGCACCCAGTTATAGTCTCTATCCTTTTTGTGGTTTTGGAGAAACACTGACAAATTCTTATTCTCCAGCTCTCTTTTTTGATGGTCCTTATTCACTAAAAACATTTATCCTTAACATTATATATCTGTATGTATATCTATGTGAATGTATATAATTACACTGTTATAATAGGCATATAACAGTTTCTAAAATTATAGCTTGATCATACATTTTTAGTTACATTTAGTAACATACATAGTTACATTTAAAATCGATGCCTTCTTTTTTTTAGGATGCACTTTAATTCTAATACTGAGGATTTAGAAGGACTCTACCTTCTCTAGGAACATAGAAATTAACTCTTACGGCTGATTAACACTAAGCTTTTTGTGTAGCCACCTAAGCTCCTCACTAAATCCAAAATGAATTCAATTTCACTCCATACAAATAATTGCTCAGAGGTAGTATTGCTGCAATCAAATTGGCTGTTCTGAACAGAATCCATAGCATTGCTATGTTATTATCTTCACTATTCAGATTTGGTGTTTCTTATATGAGAGAAAAATGTTCTCCTTTAAGTTAAAATTTGTAGCATTTTTAATAGTCTACAAAGCGTATAACTTTGCTTTAGTTTACCTTCTGCCTAATGACTACTCCAAAGGAGTCTTACTTTATGAGCTGCATGCCAGACTGATCAGTGTGTTACTCTTTCTTAATAATCTTTATTTCTCTTTTCCTCCTACCCTCTGCTCTTTATTCCTTCCTCTATTTCTCCCACAAATATTAATTGAGTTCCTAATACTATACACAAGGCTCAATCTTCGAAAATGCTTCAAGCTAGTCTACTTGTGGTTCATAGGATCAAAGAGTTAGAGTTAATAGGGACTCAAGAGTCCCTCTACTCCAACCTTCTAAATATGTAGATGAGAAACTTGAGGCCAAGGTAGGTTAATGTGACTAAGGTCACACAGGCAGTATCAAAGGTGGGATTTGAACCCAGGGCCTCTGTCTCCAGAGCCAGTGAGCTTTCCATTGTACTTATCTCACTTGCAATTACTGCGTGGGTTAGTCAATAAACATTTATTAAACACCTACTATGTGCCAGGCACTTTGCTAAGCACTAGGGATACAAGTAACTTTAAAAGACAGTCCTTCTTTTCAAGGATCTCACAGTCTAATGGGGAAGACAACATGCAATTATGTATAAATAATCTATGTACATAATCCACTTGAAATAATTAACAGAAGGAAGGCACTAAGAATAAGAGGGAATAGGGAAATATATTCTGCAAAGGAAGGACCTCAGATGATACTTGAAGGAAATTGAGAAACCAAGATGCAGAGATGAGGAAGGAGAGAATTCAAGGCATGGGGAGCAGCAAGTGAAAGTGCCTGGAGAAGGGATATGGAATATCTTCTGCTTTATGAATAGCAAGGACCCTAGTGTTACTGTATTGCAAAATACATGGGGAAATGTAAGGTATAAGAAGACTAGAAAGGTAGGGAGGGGGCAGGTAATGAAAAACTTTGAATGCCAAATAGAGGGTTTTATATTTGATCCTAGAGGTTAGAGTGAGCTACTGGAGTGTATTGAGCAGGAAGGTGATAATGTTAGACTGGCCCTTTAGGAAAATAGATCACTTTGACAATTGGGTGGAGGATGTACCAGAATGGGGAGAAACTTGTGGCAGGGACACTAACCAACAGACTATTGCAGTAGTCCAGGGATGAGGAGATGAAAGGGAGCATATGTAAGAGACCTTAAGAAGGCAAAATAGATTGGATGTGGTGGAAATGAGAGAGAATGAAGAATTGAGGATGACACCTAGATTGTGACCCTGGGTGATTGAGAGTCTTGGAGTGTCCTTGAAACTAGTATGGAAGTTTGGAAGGGGAGAAGGTTAGGGGAAGGAAGGATAAGATTACCAACTCAAACATATTGAGTTTAAGATGTCTACAGGACAGCCAGTTTGAAAAGTTTGATAGGCAGTTAGAGATGTGAGACTGGAGGTCAGCAGAGAGGTTTGGACTGGATGGGTAGATTTGATGATCATAAGTAGAGTAGTATTATTTGAATACATGGGGGCTGATGAGATCACCAAGTGAAATAGCATACAGGAAAAGAGGAAAGGGTCTAAGACAAAGCCCTATGGTTAGGGGTTGTGACCTAGATGAGGAGTGTCAAGACAGGTAGAAGAATCAGGAGAAAAGTAGTGTCACAAAAAGCTAGAGAGAAAAAATTATCAAGGAGAAGAGGGTGTTGACAATGTTAAAGACTGCAGAGAGGTTGAGAGGGATGAAGAATGAGAATTTACAATATTACATTTGGCAATTAAAAGATCATTAGTAACTTTGAAGAAAGCAGTGTTGGTTCAGTGATGAGGTCAGAAGCCAGACTGGAGAGAGTTAAGATGAGAGTGAGAGAAAAGGAAGTGTAGGTACCTATCACAGATGGCCTTCTTTAGGAGTTTAGTCAAGAAAGTGAGAAGAAATATGGTCTAATAGGTATATAGGATGCATGGATCAAATAGAGAAGCAGCCAGTAGACAAAGGAAGAGGTTGAAGATGAGTGTAAGAGTAGGAATAATAGAGAGAGTAATCTTCTAAAGAAAGTGGGATGGAATGGGATCACTTGTACATGTAGAAGTTTTAGCCTTGACAAGGAGAAGGGTCACCTTTTCATGTGAGACATAAGTGAAGGAAGAGATCATGGCAGAAGGCATCTGTGTGATGTGAGCTGAGAAGGAGACAAGGGAGTTCTAGGTGAATGGCCTCGTTTCATCTAAAAGGGTTAAGAAGGGGGAATCATGGAAGATTTGAGAAGGAATGAAAACACAGCCAATTATATGACTTGACTGGTGGGATATCATTGTTAAAGACATTAATATTCTAAGCAGAGCTTCTTATCATTGATAGCACCATATGCTATATAATACTATTAGCTCCTTGAAGGCAGATATTATTTTTATTATTATGATTATTATTATTATTATTAAAATTATTATCCTCATCACCATCATTTATTATTCCAAGAACTTGCACAGTGCCTTCTGCATAGGAGATACATGTTGAAGTAAATTAAATGAATGGATAGGTAGATGGTATCGTAGATAATAGTATAACTATTACTTACAGATTGTCATTATTTGTGAAAAGTCCCCAAAGGAAACACAATCCAAGTAACAGTAATGCCATTTTTTTGAGGTTAGGTTTGGTAAGGATTTTCTTAATTTTGTCCAGTTTTTATGTACTTTGCATAAACAAAATATCCAAAAATCTGTTGAATTTCCTACTGCCACCTGTCTAAAGAATACATTCAGCTAAGATTCACTGCATTTTGAAGGCTCATAATCAATGACACTATCCCCATTTAATTTTCCTTGGGTTTCATTGGTGTAATAGATGATGGAATTCTCAGGGAAATAAATGTGACCTATTATAAATCTAAGCATAAAATATCTATACAAGAGATTAGGTGGCATCATGCTTATTATACACTGTTTTCATTTAGGAACTTGGTACAAAATCAACACAAAAATTTAAATTTTCTTCCAAAGGAGATGTTGGAATTATGGCTAGAGCCTTCTATTTGTTTTGTCTCTTCCATTAAAATGTGAACATCTCTAGGGTAATAAATTGTTTTTCATTCATTTGATTACTCATTCATTGTAGAGCAATAAATTATTGGACAATATACTTTCAAAATGTCAAAACTTGGTTCTAGGTTTTGGGTCCAAGGAGAAAACCTGAGGCAATGTGTGATATTTTTCTGGCAAACTTTTGGTTTTTTTCAGGCCCTTCCTCTCTGTGAGTGATCCACGGAAAACTGCTTAGCTTCTTGAATGTTTGCTTCAAGGGAACAAGTATCAGCAAATAACAGGTCTGGAGTGGCTACTGCCAGAAATGTTGATGATGCTCAGTCTATTGAAGTTAAAAAGATGCCAAGATGTCTCAAAGCACATTTAGGGAGCTGAGAATGTCTTCTGGTTAGATTTTTCTTTGTAAAGCAACTCTGTCTGGATCAATCTATTGAAAATAATTTTAGGCCCTTTCTCATCCTGATAATCCTCCCCTGTATTCATTCTAATTTTTCAGTGTCCCTGAAAATATGATACCAGTCAGTATACACAACAAACTATACAGCCTGATAATGCCAGAAGGACAATTATTTTTCCCGATCTAGATAACAGCTAAATGGTACAGTGAATAATGTTGAACTTGGAATGAGAAAGACTTGAGTTCAAAGCTGGCCTCAGACACTAAATGGGTAGCTCTGGACAAGTCACTTAACCTCTATTTGCTCAAGCTTGATTGTGGCAGAAGAAACATGATCTTTTCTGATCGGGGTATTAATGATCTATTGAAATGTCCTAAAATTACATTCGCTTTTTTATTGTCAATGGATGACATTGTAGGCTTATATTGAGCTTGTAATGACCTAAGAAGTTTAGATCTTTATTAGATGAAATATTATTGGAAAACTCTCCTAAGGTAGGATGGGCATAGAAATCAGCATGATATAGCACAGCTGCCCTCCCTCTTTCATTCTCTTCCTCTGAGCTGGCTCTCTCACCCCAAATGTACTAACAGTGGCAGGTAAAGGGGTTTTCCTAAACAGAGGTAGCTGCTGCACTTCTGCAACTCACTCCAAGTCCCATAACTATGTTGGGGGAAAACTATATGTCTACTTCTCACAACTCTGGCTCCTCAGCCTCCTCTTGTGTGCTCTCTCTCTGTGTCTCTCTCTCTCTTTCAATCTCTCTCTCTCTCATCCCTCTCTGTCTCTCTCAATCTCTTTCTCTCATCTCTATCTCTCTCAATCTCTCTCTCATCTCTATCTCTCTCTTGCCTCTGTCTCTCTCTCTGTCTCTCATCTTTCTCTCATCTGTGTCTCTGTCTTGTCTCTGTCTCTCTCTGTCTCTCTCTGATCTCTGTGTCTGTCTCTGTTTCTCTCTCCTCTTCTCTCTCTCTCTCTCTTCAGAGTCCATGGGGAAGAAAGGGCACATATTCCCAGAAGGGTGAGTTTGCCACTTAGAAGGGTAGTCCATAAATAAAGAAGCTCATGTGCCTAAGATCACCATGACTAGTTCATAGGCCTTGATATCTTTGGTCTTAGGTCCAGTTCTACACCAACACTCACCTTCTGGGTGGAATTTCTTCTCTACAGTCTGATCTACTCAAACACTACTTTCTTGGGCTCTAAAGCAGTGCTATATACTCTTTTAGCTGAATTAGTTAAGCTAAGTCTAGGATTCTCATAGCTATTCAAGAGCTTATCCCAGCTCTGAGAGGTTTTGTCACCTCAAACTGTAAGTGAAATTAAGGGCAAATTAATCTCTCAATACCCACCAGGCAATGCACTAAGACTATACATTATGGAGCAGATATGCATCTTATTTAGTGAAATCACTAATTCGGTAAAAAAAAAATGGCACAAAAATATCAAGTTTTTTCCTGTTGGTATTACTCTTTCTGGGGTAGATGTTGCTACTTCTAAAAATGCAAGACAAAGGAGGAAATCAGTTTTATATTTAAGTTCTTTGCAAGTATATTGACACAAGAAGTTTATATGAAAATTATATCTGTAGTTGAACATTCTAAGAGAGTCTAGCAAAATAAGAAGTTTATGTAAAACCTAAAGTCAATGTGACATTCTGATTATAATTCTCCTACACTTGAAAAGGAAAGAACACACAAAATCATTAAAAGTTGAAAATGTAATTAGTTTCACAAGAAGTATTACAAGTTTATAATATTTCATGCCCAAATCTAAACCTTTAAGTACTTTGAGAGGCAAGGTGATTAATACATAACTTTGGCATATATTATAAAAATGCTAATCAAAATTATTGCAGAACTAAGCCAGTGTGAATCAAAGATTAAAGGCTAAAACATAACTTATGACTCATGTTACCTGATCGTTCTTTCCTGTCAGGTGGTTCTTTTCCCATTTATTTTGCTATGTTTGGCATTGTAAATATTGTCATCTTCTAATGCTTTACACTATTACAACCAAGCCACTAGAAATGAATTTTTGCTTCCTTCATAATTCCCATTTGTTCCTTTAGAATTAAAAGTGTACATACATACACGATAAGAGAGAAGTATGGCATATTTAAATTTGACTATTAAATACTCATCAGAAATTAGAATAAACTCCAGGTTGAGAAATAAATTATTTTTGCCCTTACTGCAGGAACAAATGAAACATTTAATTATATACCGATTGATGAATCTTCCTTAGTTTGGTTATTTTGTGCTTGATTATGTTCTTGGGATTGTATTCCTATAAATGACTTCTAATAAGTATATGCCCGTATATGTGGATGAATTGGATACTTCTATATCTCCAAAATGTCCAACCTAAAGCAGAACTGTGGGTTCTGACTCTCAGGAGTTTATGCTATGCATTGCTAATGAATCTCTTTTTGAGATTGCCTGAGACTCTGTGTAAGTCTAGGCACAGAAGTATTTAATCTCTTTCTTTATGGATTTCCTGACTTGAACTTGAATGATATTTGTTAATTGTCCCAAAGTCTAGACTTGCTGATTGTTTCCGGAACATTTTTTAAAGTTTACTCAAGGTACTACAATTGATAGTTACAGCTATACTCACCACATTATTTCATTTGTAATCCCTAAATACTTGAACCTTTCTCTCCGTCCCTACCTGTTACTATGGATTTTTACCAAGTTATACTAATTTATCCAAAATTAGGCCTTTAAGATACATTAGAGATTATCCAGGCTCTCTTTGTCTCTGTGTCCTATGTCAGTCTGTCTGTTTCTGCCTTTATCTGTGGCTCTGTCTGTCTCTGTGCTTCTCTGTCTTTATCTCTGAGTCTCTCAGATGAAATATCATAAGATCTTAAAATTTTACTATGCAGCATAACAGTAAGGTCCTGTATTAGAGGAAGTACATACGGACATACATATTTGAAAGAGGAACACTATAATCTTTACTTTAAAGTTATTAAAGATTGGATGGTAAAGATTAAAAATGCTTGTTAAATGCAATGTCAATTTAGATATCATTACACTTATTCATTATCCCATATATATTAGCATTATTCTATTGGCTCCTTAGATGCCAAGGACATACACCAAGTTTCTGAAACTTGAGTTGTGTCTTGTTATAGAAGACAGTGATATGACTGTGGATCTTGAAAGACTTTTCTTCAATTCCTGCCTCTAACACATAGTGGTTGTCGGTCAGTGGGCAAGTCACTCATCTTCGTAGTGCCCCTGGACACTTTTTAAAAATAAAAAAAATTCTGGCTGTGTACATTGAGTGCATTATTCTCTCTACAAAGTGCAAGGTGCTAAGGTGGATTGGGCTTGGACAGATGTTCCCACATGTACAGAATTGGATAAAGTAGATCTTTGGAGAGAAGTCCTAGTTTGCCTGTGATGTAGAAGGGAGTAAGAGGAACAAATAATTGAGGACCAAGGATTTATCTAGTTGTGCAGCGAGGCAGTACTAGGTCTGGAATTGGGGACAAAAGAGATAAGTCTGTGCTCAGTGGTAGTCAGTGCCATGTAGAGGTTGCTTATCGAGCCCGGAGAGCCTTCTGTCCCACATCCTCCCACTGAGCATCTGAAACCCCCTGGGCCCAAGCAAGGGCTCTTGGGGCAGGCAGACACTGGAGGCATTGTCTGTTTCACCAAGGCCATATGTTCTGGGTCCTTGGGAATGGAGCTTCTGCTGCCTAGTGCTACAGCTCCCTCCTCTTCCTCATCTTCACTCTCCACAGGAGAGCAGCCATAGGGCCTGGATATGCCCCTGGATGTCAGTAACAGCATCTTCAATACCTTTTCCTGGTGCCAGCTCTACTTCTTCTTGCTCAGGGTCCTGGTAGGAATAGTCTGTTGGGCCTGACCCCAAGTCTTCAGGCTCTTCCTCAGCTTCTTCACTGCTCCAGTTACCTATGTCATCTGTGGGGCCCTAATGCTGCCCGAGATCCTCATTCTAGATTGAGAAGATCTGCTCAAGACCACCAAAACCACTGCTGCCATGCAGGCTCTGGGCTGCTTCAAGCCCCTGGCTGAACACACACCTTGACGTCTGGGGATGGACTATTCAAGACAATTAAGAGTAGTTGTTGATCTGAATTGGTGTTCTAAAGGAATTTCAATACCCAGACTTCCCTACATTTATAAAATCATAGGTAAAGGGGGAAGGGAAGACAGGAGGGGTGGTGGCTTAAATATATCATATTGGTTCCCTGTCTTTCCAGTCTTAGTGATGAAGATAAGGTACTCATCAGTTTTATATCATTATGGGGAAAATGAAAAGAGCTAAGTGTGGTGCTGTTTGGAGGAGAGGGTCTTTCTATTGAGAAAATCCATTATAACATTATGTTATTTATTCTCTGCCATAAGGCTTTAAAGGTAACTTGAACAAAACTATATAAGCAACTTCATTAGCCCTTAGGAGCGGAAGGCAGTCAGTGTTTAATGTCTTATCGAATTATTGACAGAATGACAAGATGATCTATTTCCAACTTACTATCAATGTACAGATCCCTGCTGTAGTATATGATCAGGAAGAAAATTCATACATCTATAACCTTGACTTACATCTATGAGGTAGATTTCTATAATAGAGCCCAATATCGTAGTGATTCTACACTTAGAGGGGTAGTTTTATAGAATGCTTCATGCTTATGTTCCCAGTTAGAGAGCAAAACTCTCAACAATGGGCTGGAGGTGGTGCTCCCAACCCAATTCTAGGAAAGGTTGCACTCTTGTCTGGCTCCTATCATGTCCCCAGTAACATGAGGACAGACGTGAACACAAGTGTTTATAAGAAACAATTTTAAGTCCAACAAATATATTCTTTAACAGAATAAATATAAGAAAACACAAGTGGAAGTAAGGCTGAGTCAGGGTAGGATCAGTCCTTAGTTATTCCCAACTGGTTTGTTTCTTTCTGTTTTCCTGCTCTCGGGGAAGCTAAGCTCATAGGCACCTCTCAGTTTGCCATTCCAAAGTAGGTCATTTCTCATGGTCTTACAGAAGGGAACTGTAGATGTAACATTCACCAACTGCTGTTCCTATATTATGTTGCTACTGTGCTATAATCACAACCTCTCCCTTCTCTCCTCATTATTCTGGTGAGCACTCCCCAAAACTCCTACTGACGTATAACCTAAAAAAACCCAACTCTGACTCTACCCATTTGTCCAAGGACTACTCTCATGGCAGTTTCTTCTCTTCCAAAATTGGTTTTGGGTTTGTTTGTATGTATATATGTTGTTTGTTGGTGACCAATGCTCATTTGACAGGGATTGTTACAAATTCCAAATCAATTTTAGCCCCTCCATTTATGTCCACAGTGGGGAATTTTATGACATTAATGTCTCTCCTTTCTAATAGGTCAGTTAACAAGCATTTATTAAATATTTACTATGTGATAAGCACTGTGCTAATGGCAGGAGATGAAAGAAAGAAAGAAAGAAAGAAAGAAAGAAAGAAAGAAAGAAAGAAAAAACATCATCTCTGACCTAAAGGAACTCACATTATAATGAAGATGGATGATATGTGGCAGCTAGATGGGAGAGTGGATAGAGGACTAGGCTTGGAGTCGATCAGAAATGACTGAAGTGACTGAACAAAAACAACAGAAATATGCAAATAACTATGTACTTACAAGATATCTACACTGCCAATGGAAGGCATCGGGTGGGGGAGTGCCTCCTGTAGAAGGCCCAGATTTGAACTAAATCTTGAAGGAAGTCAGGAAAGCCAAGAGGTAGAAGTAAGGAGGGAGAACATTAAAAACATGGAAGACAACTAGTGAAAAGGCTCAGAGCAGGAGTTGTTGTTCAGTCCTATCCAATTCTTCATGACCCTTTTTGGGGTATTCTTGGCAAAGACACTGGAGCGGTTTGTCTTCCTTCTCCAGCTCATTTTACATATGAGGAAACTGAGGCAGACAGGGTTAAGTGACTGGACCAGGGTGACACAGTTAGCAAATGTCTGAAGCAAGGTTTGAACTCAGGAAGATGAGTCTTCCTGACTCCAAGCCAGGTACTCTATCCACTGTGTCACCTAGCTGCCCAGAGTCAGGAGATGAAGCCTTAAATGATGAACAGTAAATCCAATTCTGATGGATTGTCATGTATGTGGAAAGAAATAAAATTTAAGAAAACTGAAAAGGTAGGAAGGGAATAGGTTGTGAATGGTTTTAAATTCCAGACAGATCCTTTTGTATGTAACCCTGGTGACTGGTGATAATAGAGAGGGGGCATGGTGTGTCTTGGTAAGATCTATCTTTTGGAAAAATCACTTTAGCAGCTGAATGAAGGATGGGCTGGAGTAGGTCAACCAGAAGACTATTGCAATAGTCTGGGGCAGGGCTGGAGAACCTCTGACCTCGAGGTGACAAGCTCCCCAATCCTGGTCAAGGGGGAGGTGTTGAGGCTAAGGTGCTGGGTCTGTGAAGGACAGAAAGGGATGCATAAAAGAGATGTTGTGAAGGTAGAAGCAGCAGGGTTGGACAGCTGATTGGTTATGTGGGGTGAACGGAAACTGACACACGGAGAAGAAATGGACACAGCTAGCCTGGGAGTCTGAGAATTGGGAGTCTGAGAATTGGGAGTATGACAATAAGGGAAAAGTTCAGAAGACAGGAAAGTTTTGGGGGAAAGAATGAATTCTGTTTTGGACATAGATATCCATATGTATGTATAACAGGATCACAGCTATAAGTAAGACTGGAAGAAAACTTAAAAGTCATGTAAGACATTCTCTGATTTTAGTGGAAGTACAGAAGCCTAGAGAGATTAATGACTTCTCCAAGGTCACAAGAGTATTAAATACCAGAGCCACTATTTGAATCTAGGTCCTCAGACAATAGAACTAGCACAAAGGTCCAACTTCTCTTTCCACTACACTTTGCTGATTATCTGCAGCTTATCAGAATGCTCTTTTATTTTTTAGGCTCAAAAGAAACCAAGAATAAACCAAGCTTTGTAAATTCTTATAGATTCATTAAAAATCATAATAGTTTAAATTACATAGAAATTATTCTGTTCCTTAATATTTCCCTAGTTGTGAGGTAACTATTTTTCAATAAATAATTTTAAGACAAATATAATATTATATGTGAAACTTTCAAGGAATTAGTAAATTATTTATATATATATGTATATTCCCATGCATATATGTAGTATATGTTGTCCACATATAGACATAGACCTATTTAATATGAGTATATATGTACGTGTATATTCAGTTAGTAACTAAACTTTGCTTTCCAAAGCTTTTTTGCCCACTAGGGGGCACTAATGTTTTTGATTTACCATTTCCATAAATCTAAATCCAGATGAAATTTCTTTTCAAAAGTGAAGGAATGAATGTATTTAATAATATGTAAACAAATCATAATCCGGACAGAAATGCTGTAGGCCATTAAAATTGAATTCCAACCTATTTCAAAGTAAATACAATTATCTCAATTCACTTCAATACAAAAAGATATAGGAAATAAAATATCAAAATTCTGATTCATACTCTTTGTCTCACTTTAGGAATAAATAGAGGAGAAACATTCTGCTCATAATATACCAAGTTATTTCTGTGGTGATTATCAATTTTTATAAGACACATACACAAAAAAAGAAGCACATCTGGAGTTCAAAAGAAAATTAAAAAAAAAAAAGACTTTAAGCCATCAATCTTTCTTTCATAGCTAAATACACTTTTAACTATCTTATTCCAACTGCCTTCTTCAATGACTATAAGCTTATGGACCTGTTTAAAAAGTATCTATAATGCTAAAATCTCTCTTTCCAAATACAACAAAGCAAACAATTTAATACAACTCTACCAATATCATAGTAACTCCCATTCTTCTAAAAATAACTACTTGTTGATTGAGAATCAGCTGAAGCTAAGCTATTTGCAAGTATTCTGTTTGGTAAGCTATATTAAATCTCTCAAGCCAATGCTGTAGAAGTTATTGCTTTACTACATCAAGTAATAAGCTAGTGGTCAAAAATAGCTAATGAAACCTAAAAAAAGGACCTAATTCATTAATGAGTAGTTTAGTTGTAGGAAGAATGTGTACTATTTAGTAGACGTTATGTCTCATTCAACATCTCAGCAGTATAATTTAAACATAAAACTGTGAATCCATATGCTGCAATCAATGATATGGTGGAAAGAGCAGTACATTGAACAAGAAATCTTGGGTTCAAGTCACAGCTTTAACACTTAATAAAGAGCTTTGTGACCTCCAGCAAGCTACTTAACCTCCAGGATTCTCAGCTTAAAATGAGGGAGATCGATCTACCGGATCTTGGAGTTTCCTTCCAGCTCTCACATTCTGTGATTCTGTAATATACACAAATGACAATTAAGAAATCAATAAATAATATTTCCTTTAAATATTGCTTTCTAACAATCCACATTGGAATTCCTTGGTTTACTTATTGCTATCTATTGTTTAATGGGCTTTTCCTTGGTTAGAGATAATGGCAAATAGTTTTTAAATGTTCTCTCTACTTTCAACAGTGTTAGAATTTTACAATTGAATTGTATGTCAAAATATTTGGCTTAGTCAATTCTTTGAGATTTTTACCCAGCTAATCAAGGAATGAGAGTTTGTTTAAAATAATTAGTAATAGGCTACTCCTAAAATGTATTAAAATCCATTTTTTTTATTAATTTGCTTCATAGATCATAGTTTCAGAACTAGATAAATCATGTTGTCCAACTACCTTATTTTACAGATGAGGAACCAGAGATTCAAGTAAAATAATCAACTTGTCCTACCTGGGACACACAGATAGTAAATAGCAGAGGCTGATCTTTGAACTCAGGTCCTTCTACTCTAAAATGCAATGTTCTTTCCACAGCAACTCTTGTTTTGTACTGTTTTGTCCCTCATTCATTATATTCAGCAATTTAGATCTTTAAATATGCACATAGGAAAAAGAAGAGCTGTTGTCTTTACAATGCTTTACTGTGCAGCCCTGTGAAGTATTATCTCCATCTCTTATAGATGGGGATATAGGTTCCAGAAAGGTGAAGTCACATAAGAACCATAGAATTTTTAGAGCTGAAAAAACCCCTGTCATTCTTGGGGTTAGATCCTTTCATTTTAAAGACAGGAAGCAAAGGCCTAGGAGGTTAAGTGGCCTGCCCAATAACATACTTGTAGTATGAACAAAAGAGATTTTCAAAATGTTTTGTCAACTTTCAAGCTCTATGTAACCGTGAGCTAATTGTTATCATTATTATATAGAAAAGCTGATATTTAAAAATGGAAGAAGGTTCTTCAGAGACCCACTAGTAAGTGGGAGAGCCAGCACTCAAACCAAGGTCTTCTGATTGAGACCCAATTCACTTTCATCATATGACAGCCCTCTCACTACACATACACCTGAGAAAAGTGGATCCCACTTTCACACACTGCCAAATCAATTGTGATTTTATAACAGTAAATAGAATAATTAGTCACATTCTTTTTCAGTACTAAAATATTCAACTTGTGAAAATGAAGTTTGAAAATCTGTCCCCAAGTCTAAATGGTTCCTTCAACTAGTTACACTTGTTCTGTCAATTAAAATTCTTATGAAATTGTTATGTCACATACTTTTTTGTTGTATTCAGCTCAAAAAAATAAATTTATATTGTTATCTTTTGTCTACACATAGCCTACATTTCCCTCTGTATCCCTCATCTCCTTACTTCCAGAAAGTCATCCTATATGACAAAGAGTATGTTTAATAAGAAAAAAAAAAGAGCAAAAAGAGAAAAAACCATTGGCAAAAGTGATCAATATATTGAAAAAAATCTAAAAACATATACATTTTTCTACATTCATGGACTTTACAGTCCTGCAAAAGAGCAGAGAAGATGTCTTTTCATAAGTCATCTTTGGGCCCATGCTTGTTCTTGTAATTTTGCAACTTTCACTTTTGAATTAGTGGTTGTTGTCATTTCCTTTCCTTTCCATCAGAGGTGTCAAACAACGTACCTACAACACACTAGGTAGGGGAGGAGGCCTGAACCAGATTAAAATGTTGGAAAATATTTAACAAACAAATGCAAATGCAATAGAATATAGATAATGAGTAGTATTACATTAATTAATATTACATCAAATAGGTAATATTACATAAAACTAACTCAGTAAGTGGCTCACAGTATTTAGTCACTAAATTTTAGTGGCTCCAATTTCTATTTGAGTTTGACCTACTGCTGTACATTGTTGTAGCCATTGTGTATATTATTATCTTGGCTCTGCTTACTTTCCCCTGTATCAGTTCATGTAAGTCCTTCCATGCTTCTCTGTATTCATAATTCTTTTTTTTACAGCATAGTAATGTGCTATATTTATATAGCTTTCTCCCAGTCAATGGAAATTTCCCCCCAATTCTTTATTAATATAAAACATTCAAAAGTTTATGTGTATGAAATAGTGACTTGATTTGAGAGTGGGTATAGTGCAGTAAAAAGAACTTGAGGTCAGGGAAGTGGGGTCACTGTTTCACTTGTTATTTTATGGACCTGGGCAAGTCAGTCAGCTCTCTGAGCCTTTGTTTCTTCATCTTTAAAATGTAAATGTTAGACTAATGACTTCAAAGTTCCCTTTCAGTTTTAGTTCCAACTATTAGCCACCTCCTGATCAGACAACAAATACAATTTTAATTAAAGTTTAAAGTTACGGACAAAGGATAAAGTTGTATTAGTATCCACATTCCTGAGTCGGAGAGCTATGTTATTTTACCAGCTGAGAAAGGCATCTTTCTTCAGAAAAACTAGTTTTGTACACATCAATGTACCTATATGTACCCTTGATATCTTATCACTTAATTGGGGCAATCACAATCTGCATGCAAATTGTAAATTTAATCCATGGAGGACAGCTAGAAATCATGAGGACAAAGGGAACCCAAACCAGCAGGTGGAGTTCTCTCTCCAGAAGTAGAAACTTCGAGGAAAGCACTGTATAGGAACTGAATTCAGTCGTATTACCTGGAAGATGACAATCATAAGATCATAGATTCAGAGCTACAAAGGGACTTTAGAGATCATCACGTCTGACCCCTACATTTGATAAGTTCATCAGATCATAGCTCAATAGCTGGAAGGACCTTAGAGATCATTTAGACCACCCTCCTCATTTTAGAAACAAAGAAAAGGAGACCAGGAGATAGAAAGATGAGTCTTCCTGATTCAAGCTCTATCCACTGTGCCATCTTGCTGTCCACCCTATTAGGTGAATGCTGTTATTATGCCCGTTCTGCAGATAAGGAAATGGGCTGAGAGTTTAAATGATTTGCCCAGAATTTCACAGCTACTAAGTATCCGAGGCAGGATTTGAATTGGTCAGGTCTCCCTGACTCCAAGACTGATACTTTATTTATGCACTATGCTACCTAGATTCCCCGGCATGCCTAACTTTCTCAAAGTCACAGTAAGTAGCAAGTAAGTAGTAAATAGTAAGTAGCATAGCCTGGATATGAACTCATTATCTCTGACTCCACTGAGTGTTGTAGTACATACATTAGCAGTCTTTTCCATATACTCTTTTTACTTGACAATCGAATAATTGTAAAGTTGCAATAATAAAAAAAATAACAATATTATGATAATATATAAGGCTTTTTATGGAATAATTTGGGGGAGTGCAGATACGTGGAGTATGTCTGTGAGGAGGGGTCAGGACCTGTGAGTTCTTTGGTTTTGGACTCTCCCAATGTAAGAACACCCACCATGAAATAGATTAGCACCTAGTTTACAACTCAGAAGTTCAAAGAATTAGTTATTTGGAAGATAGCAAGGTTAAATGACTCACAGATCTCATACATCTGGGATGTCACCTAGACATAGAATATAGGAATATAAGGTTAGAAGTGAAAGAGAACCCATAGATTATCTATTTGAAGCTCTCCTCCTCCTCCTCCTCTTCCTCCTCCTCCTTCTTATTCAGAAACTGAGGTCCAGAGAAGTTAAGTGACTAAATTCTATAATCCTATGAATTCTGAGCCTTCATAGTAATCTAAAAACATAAAAGTTGGTGGTTTTAAAATTTGGGGGTTGCTTATTTATTTGAAACATTCAAGGGTCCTTTTCATTCCACTTCAGTAATGAGTCATTCAATTTTAAAGCAAGAACTTGGTCTCCCATTTTAAAGCAAGAACTTGGTCTCTCTTCAGTGGTGAATAAACTAAGGAAATATCAAGCTGCAGAGAGACACACAAGTGAAGATTAATAAAATTTCCTCTATTTTTACCCTTATTCCTCAATCTATCTACCTCTAGCTACAAATCAGTGCAAAGTCTTAAAAATGAGAAATTATGATCTCTCACAGAAGCCACTTGAATGGCAAGGGGAATTTTATTAAATTTTAGGTTTCAAAAATTTTTAATATCATACCTCTAAAATCATACATATAGTTATGGAAATCATTGACAACATTTTTAGTGTAAAAAGTGTTTCTAAAATGTAACAAAAGTATTTCTAGGGAATCTTTAGAAGTTGTGAAACCATAGAAAAGAACTAAGCAATGCTTTCAATTATCCAGGCCTCAGATTCTTCCAGATGCTTTTACTTATTGAGACATTAAAAACAAATAATAAAAATGTCAGTACCAGGGGTCTTGTTTTGTTTTGCTTCATTTTGGAAGGAAGAACAAGAGGAGAGGAGAGGGAATTCTCCTGATTTTGGGGGTTTGTATGATAAAGAAGGAGCAATGTGCAATAACTCATTTATATGGTGACTTGAAATTGGCAAAATGTTTTTCCTCCCAGCCATCCTTGTGATACAAGTATTATTTTAACCATTTTATCAAAGAGAAATTTAACATTCAGAGAGAGTGTGCCCATGATTACACATCCTGAAAGTGTCTGAGGTAGAAATTGAACCCAGGTATCCTGACTATTCAGAACTGTTGTCACTACACCCCGTTACCTCAAAATAAGACTCAGAATGACCAAGTGACTTGATTAGAGTCATACAAGAGGTGAATGGTAGAGCCCACTTGAACAAAGGACTCCTGATTCCCACTACTCAGTTAAGCAATGTGCCTAAGGACCTGCTATCTGCCTGGCATAGCGCTCTGAGTTCCAATATGCTGCTACACTAAGCTGTCTTAAATACTGACTTATGATAAAGCCAATAGAGTTTATTTTTGTATGTAAAAATATAGAATTTTAATTCCATGTTAGTTTTATATCCTAAGCTATCCTAGTTTTAATCCTCAACTGGTTCAAAATCAATAGCATTGAATTTCAAAAAGGGTTTTCCATACTTGGATCCCTTGTGTTATATTGGAAAGGTTGCATTTCATGTTGTTCGAAATAAGTAACCTGTGGAGTAGAGCTCTAAAATTTTTTTTATTCATTTACGTATTATACAGATGTTTCATTTTGTTACCATACTATTATTATTACAGGATTTGACTTTTTACACATCTTTAACATATAGTCAAGATTCACAAGACATTTTAATCCATGATTATAAATAGGCATTGGACATCTAAAGTTTTCATATTTTTTCTGTTTGTTTCCAGATTCCCCAGATCCCATGGGCTTTCTCCTTTTTGGCTTTTGGTCAGTGACCTTGGTTGGTTAGAGCCTGGTAAAAATAAAAGAATAGTCTATACGAGCTAGTTCATCAGTGTAATTCTATACCTAAACGCTGCTAAACACTGCTGCTTTAACCTTGGATTTCTAAGCTACCACTTCATAATTCCTGACTGCAGCTAGTCAAGAATTTATTGTTTAAATGTACCTTTTGTTAAGCAGCAAAGTCATGCTTGAAATATATGTGAGTCAAAAGACATTTTAAATTCATTAGAGGATCTTGTTATTTAAAAGAATTTTTGATGAATCCTTTCTTAAAAGAGAAATAATTAGTAACATTTACATAAGGCTTACAATGTGCCAAGAATGATGCTAAGCACTTTTACAATTATCTAAACTAATCCTCACAACAACCCTGGAAAGTAGGTACAATTCTTATGCCCATTTTACAGATGAGGAAACTGAGGCAAATAAAGGTTAAGTGACTTGCTCAGTGTCACACACCTAGTAAGTAGATTTGAACTCAGTTCTTCCCAACTCCAGGCCCAGTATTCTATCCTTTGCACCAGGAAAAAAAAATTATTGTATAACAGGAACTTTCTGTTCACTGATTTTGTCAAATCAAATCAACTAGCATTTTATTAAGCATCCACTACGCCAAACACTGTGTTAAACATTGGCTTAGATTTCTGGATAGAGGGTTTTTCCTAAAGTGGGGGCTACCTGGGCTTTAAAATACTCAAGCATGTGTCCTTAAGTCATATACATTTCACTTTAGATAAGTAGATAGGGGAAGGAAAAACACAAGGTGGCTAGGTTAGCTGAGAAATTAGTTTGGAGAGATTCCTGCACAGAAATGCATCTCCAAACTATCTGAAATTTATTTGCTTAAAAATTATAAACTCAAAGTCCTAGGGAGATTTATCTGAAGTCCTGTATTGAAATTTTACTTTCCTCTGTTAAGATCTTCAGTTTCATTGATGTAACTCCCGGTGAGGAGTTTTGTGAGATTAGACCAGAATCTAATCTGCAATGTATGTTTAGTCTTAGAGAGTTACCTGGAACTCTCAATTCAAAGGGGCTTCTCAGGCCACAGAGCTATTACATGTCAGAATCAGGGTTAGGAACCCAGGGTATCTGAATTCTGAGACTCTTGCCATATACTGTGACATCTCTGCCTCTTTTAGAGGAAGCTAGGTGGCGCAGTAGATACAGTGCTGGGCCTAGAGTCAGAAAGATCTCAATTCAACTATGCGCTAAGACACTGACTTACTAATTGTGTGACACTGGACAAGTCACTTTCCCTCTGTTTGCCTTGAATTTCTCAATTGTAAAGTGGGAATATTAATAACAGTACCTACCTCCCAGGGTTGTTGTGAGGATCAAATGAGATAGTATTTGTAGAGTGCTTATCACACAGTGCTTGGTACATAGTAGGGGCTGTATTAATGTTTATTTCCTTCCCCACTTTGACTCCTTTATTCTTAGTTAAAATACTTTTTTTTTTGCTTCAGTAGTCCAGCCACTTGGTATCTTGGAAACTTATTGATTATGATTCATGTGGTAGTGGCTCACTTTATAGTCTGTTTAAAGATTTCTAGATATTTCTCTGAAGCCACGTGAACCTCTCAGAGCAAGAGATGTAAATTAAAACATTCGTAGAAATAACCAGATGAGATAAAGGTATTTTAGTGGTTTTGAAAGGAGTTTCTCTTTTCCATGAAAAAAAAAAAAATTACACTAGAAAAAAAATCACCTTTCACATTCTGTTAAGGACTCACTCACATATTACTTTGCAGTTCACAGGACACTTTCCTAACAACTCTGTGAGATGGGCAGTACAAGTATCATTATTGTTACTGTTGTTGTTTTCATTATTTCCATTTTACAGATAAGGAAACTGAGCCTCAGAATGACTAGTCTTTGATTACCCAATTTGAAAATGGCAAGGCCAGTATTCAAATCCAGATCTCACTGACACCAATTCCAGGGCTTTCATTGAGAATATCACGCTGCTTCTCACATGTTCAGATAGTTGACCTTCAAAGATCAAGTATTTTAGAACACATTTCAGACCAGGCTTCTCAAGCATTTTTCAAAACATAAATGAACTCATGAAATCAAGCAGTATACATGAGGCAATGAGCTTGCCAGGTACGAATGACAGAGCTAAAGCAAACAAGGCAAAATGGCCTGGTTGTGGTTGAGGTATGGCTGGGCCACCTCATGTATTTTGAAAACTGCCATTCTTGACTGCCATGTGAGTTCTTAGATTGCATAATGGTCTGACTAAGGGTGTGTGTGTGTGTGTGTGTGTGTGTGTGTGTGTGTGTGTCTGGAAACCTATTATTTATACATCTGCATCAAAGGATATATATTTAAATCTCTCTGTCTCTTTTGGGAATTTCTTCATCATGTAGCTGCTAAACATCTCATGTTTTGGGATGGGAAAACTGTTGAATCATTAGGGCATGGTCTTTATAATGAAAACTCATCTTTTTTTTTTAATCATACATTCTGGGAAATGACAGGAACTTAAGATAGATGTATCTGGGGATTGCTTTTAATACATATACCAAGTATTCCCCAATTACACACACAATGAAATTGGCCAACAAAGATTTAACATAGAGACTTATTTCTTGTTATTTTGCATTCTAAAGAATAGCCCCAATGGGATTCCTTTTGGCAGAAAATGGATACTGTAATAGCAATTTCTCTCCTGTTTCATATAATACCCTTAAATCCCCTTTAAGCCACAAAGTAATGTAACCTCTAGTAAAGAAGTAACTACATTCCTGTTTTTTCTCACTTTCTGACAGCCAGTAGCATGTGTCTCTTAGTTTAAGCTTTGCTTATATTAATGATAGATGATAAAAACAGATCCCTCATTTTTTTTTGGAAAGTAAAGTTTTTATTTTAACTAGGTGTGATTGCTTTTGTATAATTTATTTTGTCTATATTTCATTCGTTGCTTTAATGACTGCTTATTAAGTTCTAATGCTATAAATGACTGTTTGTGATTTTTGATCCAACTGTCTCAAAATGACTTATGGAAATGTACCATTATCAAATCATCATCATTGTTGTCCTTATCTGTTCCCATTCTGAAAAGGAGAAGGTCACTTACCCAATCATCATCACCAAAAATACATTAATCAAACCTCTAATAAGGACATAGTATTATTTTATATTAAAAAAGTAAGAAGAAATTAGAGTACAAATGAGAATGAAGTCAAGTCCAGGGTAAATTTTCATTAAGTACTTTGTAAGTACAAATTCCTAATTATGGAGGTGATGGATATCAGTTTTGAAAGATGATCAGACAGTCCTTCTCAAGGATATTTCATTTAGTTAGTGTTCCTTTAATTATAGCATTACTTAGTGAATATATTCTTTAATTTCACAATGTGATCAACATGAGGTAAGTATTTTCAGTAATACCATATTACTTGACTCAAAATATTGTAATGAACATAGAGGTTAGACTCCTAAAAATAAGATAGAATGAACACATGTCCTGGTTTAAGTGATGGAAATTAATTCGTGGCTTTTATACATTTAGCCAAATTCCCTTGAGGAAAAATAGGTTTGAAACATGTACTACAACTGAACTGATTACCATGTTTACAAAGTACTGACCATGCATGACTAGCTAAGGAAAACTCAGTGGTGCCTGGGATATTCTTACTAAACATCGCCTGGTAGCTGTGGTTAATCATATCATTCACAAACAACATGAAGCTTATCTTGAAATAATTAAATTTGCAAGTAATTCTTTAATTTGCAATTTTATAAAGTAATTTTGCCATTAAATCTCATTGTTAATGCTAGAAAACAATGATCTGTGGATGAACAATTGATCAGCCAATCAACATCTTTAAAGTGTTTACCAAGTGCCAGGTATATTAACCTGAATGACATTTCACAATATCTATATATAGTAGGAAACAGTATACCAGAACCACCTTAAAAGGTCATCTCCTCCTGGAAAAGTCAGAATTTTTCCCATCAGGAGTCCCAATAAATATAACAGTAGTCCAGAAATCTTCCATAGTTTATGATTCCAAGTGCTGGTAATGTATAGGCCCTATAGCCACTGTTTCTCTTTTGCTTCCTGGAGCAGAATTACAGCAATGGTTTGCAGCTGTGATTTTTACCATCACAAGGGTGGTATCAGCCACATGGTGCTACTGAGAACTACTAGTCATTTATGTACTCTCTACTGTTCACTATGGATTTATTTTATTCTTTCAGCTCAATGGAGAATGTGTGTTGTTGCTTAATATTAACTGAGGTTTTCTAATGGGCTTTCCACTGTCTGTATGCACTATTTACCAGCCAGGACCATTTTCCAGACTGTGGGGCATGATCCGCCCTTGCTTCTTGGGGAGGCAAAATTATTGGATATTTTCAAGTACATAAATACAGCCACCTGGTTCAATGAAAATAAAGTCAACAAAGGCAAAACTTACACTGAATTCACTCCAAACAGCAGTGAAAATAGAGCAGTTATTATTTAAAATATTTTCTACAAATAAGGTCAAATTTGAGTTGATGGATATCAAATTTTGATAACCACAAAATTCACCACCTTTTTGGTCTTTTGAGATAGATTCATAACACAGATTAGTTATATTATCAATAGCTTTTGAACATTGAAATTTAACATGGAGTATGAAATTAAAGTTAAATATTCTCTGCATGAAAATTAAAAATAGCATATGTTAAATTTCTTAATGTCATTTATTTCATCAGGTAATATAATCAGCTGGTAACTATAAAAGCTACAACTTTTAAAAAAATGAAAGAACAACAGAACAGTTATGATGGATAATCCTCTGAAATTAAAAAAAAGAATTATTCTTTAAATTTTACTGTAATATATTCTGAATGTTGAATAAAATATAAGCTAAGAAAATTATATGTGTAGATTATTTTATAAGTGTATTGTGTATGAGTGACAATTTTGCTGCTTAAAAAAAAGTTTGGAGTGTCATGACAAAATTTTGAAACCATGGCATTTGAAGGCTATATTGGAATATGTAATAAGAAAGGTATCTTCTGTTCTGTTCCCTTCTTTATCTTTTCTCCCTCTTCCTTTTCTTCTCCTCTTGCTCTCTGAATTTATTATTGGGAATCAACCCATCTCAGTTAAAAGAGATTGTATAATGGGAGCCCTCTTTACGCTTTCTTTTTCTCTTCTTCCTTCTTCATCAAATTCAAGGAACACTCAGTAGGAGCCTATGGTGTACAAAAATGACATCTCAGAAATTATTTAATCCAACCATACCAGAATTATGAATCCCAACTAGAGCAAATTGAATCAACCTTCATTTAAATAATGTCCAGTGACTAGAAAACTCATTGCCTTTCAATGCAGACTCAGAATTATAATAAGGAAGTTTCCTTCTCCAATCCCCTTTCACAGAGCCAAAATTTACTCTCCCTATTGGTCCTAGTTTTGCTTTCAAGGATCATCCAGAATTTTTCTTTCATAGATCAACTATTGAAATATTTGAAGTTAACTTTTGTCCCACCAACATGGTATTCCTCTACTTAATACTTACTCTGCTGTGCCATTGAGGTGTGACAGTGATGTTGAATAACTAAAGAGTATCAGACAAGACCACAAGCTCTAGCTCTTGCTGAGATGAAAAAGGATTGGGCATAGGCACAATGAAGGACAATGCCTACTGTCTGAAGACCAGTCCAATTTGGGAGTCACCAAAAGATTGGCCACCTGATAACTAATTTCATTTTTACCCAGAGAAATTGATGGAGAATATCAACTGAAATGTAGAAGAGTTGTGCTCTTCATATTGATGAAATTACAGATCCTTGAAACAATGAATTACTGTCATATTAGTTATCACATCAAAATGATGCCTCAATTCTGCCTTTTGAATTTCCTTTCATGTATCACCAGATATGCTTTATTTTCCTGATATTTGTCCTGACCTAAATAACTGCAATTGACATGCTAAGAGAAATGACTCAGTAGATTAGAGCTTCCAATGAAGATAAGAAAATAGTTCAGAGGGTAAGAAGATTGGTCCAGCTTTAAAGAAGTGCATGAAACATGTCAAGAACGCATTTCAATATAGTTCTGAGACTCAATGAAGCTGTGATTTGAGAAAAGCACTAGTTTGCCCTTAATTTTGAGGAATTAACATATTCTTATCTTTAGAAATAGATCTATTTATAAAATAGCAGGTCTTTGTACACAGGAAAGGGTTTGATTTGATTTAATTGACTTACTGATTTATGGGATAGTGAATTTAAAGGTAGTTTAATTTTTAAAATCACCATTTTGAGTCAAACTTACAAAAGAATTAAAAAAGCTCATTGATCTTAAAGTATATAGTTATTTAACTTCATATTTTTGAATAAAGGAACAACAAAATTTAATGTCTCATATATGCATGTATTATGGGTTCTGCAAGGACTACAATATTTAGAAAATACACAGTCTCTCTCCTTAAGGAGATATAAAGACATATAAAACATGGCCCTTCAAGGAATTTAGAAAGATGACTTCTTTTAGAAAATAATTTATACCTAAATGACAAGTTACATGTTGGTATATCATTAAAGTCACATAGTATAATAATATAATATAAATTGGAATCAGAGGGCCTAGATTTGAATACCAGCTCTGTTGATTATCACCTTATGAATTGGGACAAACCATTTTAATAACTTTGGTCTCAATTTCCTAAACAAAAAACAAAAACAAAAAAAGCTGAGGAGGTGTGGAATAGATGACCTCTAAGATTCTTTTTGGCTCTAAATCTAAGACTCCAATAGTACAAACTATATAAGACAGTAGCAGTGAGGATAGGTAGAATAGCTTAGGGAGATGTGGAATTGGAACTATCCCGTTGGATGGAAAAGAGATCAGATATAGGCAAAAAGTGAATTTACATGACAGTTTGGGGGTATATTTAGGATTCAATGTAATAAGAAAAAAAATAATGGAAGAGGAAGTTTGAGAATTATGTATTAGAAGAATAATAATGATATGAATGCCTAGAAAAGTTAATGAATAAGCAAGTTAAAAGAAGTAGAAAGTTATGTAATTAAACATTTAGCACATTTAGGCCACATGAAGATACAATGATTATATTGATGTTAATATTAACCATTAATAACTATTTAGCAGAGTAGATAATATGAAACTATAATTATCATGTTGATGCCATTGTTATTAATAATCATTAATATTAATAGTAATTATTAATTTTATAAAGTTTTTTTAGGGTTAAAAAACACTTTGTTTGTTTTTGCTAGGCAATAAGGTTAAGTGACTTATAAAGAATCACATAACTAGTAAGTGTTAAGTGTCTGAGGCTGGATTTGAACTCAGGTCCTCCTGACTCTAGGGCCAGTACTGTATCCACTACACCACCTAGCTGCCCCCAAAAGTACTTTTCTTAATACAACTGTGAAGTAGACAATATCAGCAATGTTGTGTCTATTTTATAGATGAAGAAACTGAGACACAGGGTATAAATGACTTGTACAAAGGAATGAAACTAGTAAATTGCAGGATGAGACCCAAACTCAGATCTTCTGACTGAATTTAAGATGAGTTCTCTTTATAGCTAATAGAGTGTATTTTTGCATGCATACTTAACAGCCTACTCTGTGGCTTGTTTTGTTCAGAATTCAATCAGATCAATTGTCACAAGTTTATCCTATGTTTTTCAGAAATGAACTCTTTGTTGATTCCTATTAGCCAAAAGATTCCCTCTCCTCCCAGTCTAGAGGCGGTGAGGTGGATGGAGTGCAGAGTCTGGAGGCAGGAAGACCTGAGTTCAAATATAACTTCAGACACTTGCTGTATTTGTAACCCTGGGCAAATCATTTAAATCTCTGTCTACCTCTTTTTTCTCAACTGTAAAGTGAGGATCATGATAGTATCTATCTCCCAGGGTGGCTCTGAGGATCAAATGAGATAATATTTGTAAAGCACTTAAAACAATGTCTAACACATGTTTGTTGTTCAGTTTTTTTCAGTCATGTCTGACTCTTGGTGACTCTATTTGGGATTTCCTTGGCAAAGATATTGGTATGGTTTGCCATTTCCTTCTCCATCTAATTTTACAGATGAGGAAACTGAGGTAAATAGGGTTAAGTGACATGTCCAGGGTCACATACTAGTAAATGTCTGAAGCTAGATTTGATATCAGGTCTTCCTGACTCCAGACCTGGCTCTTCATGCAGTGTACCATCTGCATATAGTAGGTGCTTAATAAATGCTTTTTTAAAAGTCTATAATTTGCACTATGAAGAAAGAAGTAATAATAATAGAAATAATAATTACAATTAACTTTCAAATAGAACTTGCTTTAGGTCTAAGTTCACAGGATTTGAATTTGACACTTAGAAGGGACCCCAGGAGTAACCTCGTGTAGAGGGCTCAAATACATGGTACTCATCCACAAGTAACACAGAACTCTCTTGAGTGATGCCCAGATAAGATTAAAATGTAATTGGGAAATGTTTAACAAAATAAATAAAATATAATAAAACACATATAATACTAAGATGTGCTTTTCTAAGTCAATAAATAGGCCACAAGGATACTTGTGTATGGTGTAGTAGCCCCATTTATATTTGCATTTCACACCCCTGACTTAGCTCAATCCTTACCCAAAAGAAATTCCCATGATGAGTAGTCATGTAGTCCATGGAAGGAGGGAACCCATCATTTCTAAGATTCTTTGAAACAGAGAAAAAATTAGCCATCAGATGTTCTTGATTAGTAGTGCTTGGTTCCCAAAGATAAATAATACATTCACTGTATTTCCATGAGATTATATTGCTCATGACCAAGTATCTCTCCAATAGTGTACTTGGTGTTTGATTGACACCTGACTACCAAAGGCCATTATGGTACCATTTAACTAACTTTTTACAAAACTAAATCATTGCTTCTCTCTAAGAATGTTGCCAGGGAGCAAGTTTAAATGGATGAAAAAAGAATCTAGAGAATGACTTTAAATGAGAAAAAATATAGCCTCTATCTTGGAGAATATACAGTATCATGAAACTTCATTATTATACACTGGTCTCATTGGATGGCACTGACTCATATAATCTACTAATACCTTGAGTCAGATTTCTATGTTATATAGTAGTTGTGTTCTTAGGGACAGAAATTTAATTTGATCTTTGGGATAGCTAAATAGGTGCTATAATAAGCTATGTGATAAAGTGCTTTTAAGAAAAATAAAATATTTTGTATCAAAAGAAAGAAACTGTACCAGTCCTGGTTATTTCAATGCATTCCCATATTGAGAACATTATTATAATATTAAAAGTTGATATATAAGGGAAACATTTGTTATCTTTGACATAGTAACATACCCATGGGGAGCTAAAATCATGCATGGAGAGTGCATATTTGTACAACTTATAATTAGATGCATTTATTACATTTTGTAAGTTTTTTCCTAATTCTCTTTATATCAGCTAAATAACATTCTAGAGTTCAATAAAAATTATCATTAGCCCCCCAGCCCCTCCTTTTACTTTCAATACTTCTTTCCATACATAGAGAAAAATATCCAATTTTAGAATCAAATAGTTTCTTTATTAAGATCATCAGGCTTAAAACAATGTTTTTATTCTCAATTTAATGTTTCATAGGTTTGGGGAATGATATTAGAAAATCAAGCATAAAAATATCTTGAAAAAACACTTTAAATGTTTTCCATTTTTATTAGAAACCATTTTTCTGCCCCATGACCAGCTTATTACAATAATGTCAGCCCCTTTTCTGCGTCACCATGGGTCTTTAAAACTCTGTTCTCTGAACCTGCATGCTTAGCATTTTAATCTTTAAAGGGCTAAATCCTCAGTTTATATGGACCTCTAATCTTTCTTAATTCAAGAATGCTTTGCAAATGTCCCATGGTTTACAATAAAGCTAAAGGTTACAGAACTTAACATAGTCGTAATCTGTGATCATGGGGACTAAAGGTTTTTGACAAATCCAGATGTTTAAAACCAGATTTCACCCAGTAGTTTAGCTAACATCTATTTCTCCACACATGTTTATCAGGGTATGCATTGCAAATCTTACAGTGCTTTATAAATGCTAGTTAGTAGCAGCAGCAGCAGTAGTAACAGTAGTCACGGTAGTAACCGGGACCGTCACAGTAGTGCTAGTTGGGACTCTCCTGTGTGCAAAATCTTGTAATTGCCTAGATAATACAGCCCTGATTTCTTTAGCTTGGAATTCTGTGCCCTTCACAAATTCACCTGCAACCTACCTCTACAAATTTAACTCCCATCAAATTCTTATAGAAACTACAATCAATTTGTTTTCACAGCATGAACAAATCTTAGAGCTGCAATGAACCTCGGACACCAATCTATGCCTAACCAAAAATTTGCTTTACAACATGCCTAAAAATTACTAATCCAGTCGATGCTTGAAAACTTCTAAGGGGGAACCTACTACCACCTGAGGCAACCTATTCCATTTTTAGATAATTTTTGGGAAGCTTTTTTCTCTACATAAAGTTTGAATAGGCTTCTCAGTCATTTCTACTCAGTGCTCCCAATTCTGTCCTCTAGGTCCAAGCTGAACAAATTGAATGCTTATCCCACATAGTAGCCTTTCACATATTTGAAGGCTGCTATCATGTCCTGCTAAATCTTCTAAAAATCTCATACCATTCCCCACTTCTGAGATTTTTCTAAGGCAATTGCCTTACATATAATGGATTTTTGCTTTCTTTTAACACAGCTCACTATTACACTGATTTAGCTATTGCTCAGATCAAATCAGATCCAGGCCAAATATAACCATTGCACATTATGATGAACTGACTACTTATTTAAGTTGTGCCTATTCTGCAAAGCCCAAATTGATGGTTCATCTCCTCCTTGAAGCTTTGCATGACCATCTTTGCCTATAGAACTCTCATTCTCTCCTCTGGAATTCTGTAGCTTTTATCTTATGTAATAGTCATATTACTTTTAAGTGGTGATTTCTTGCCTAGGATTACAATTAGAGGAAGTGCTCAAGCCATCCAAATTCACTTTTCTGGTTTCTTTCCTGACTCTTTAGACTTATCCACCTCTACCCAGTAGCAGATATTTCTGGCTCATTCAGCCTCTTTCTCCAGGTTGTTGGATCTAGGAACCCCCGATTTAAGGAAATTTCCAGGCCAACCACTACCACTTCTTTCCTGGATCTGCTCCTGACTCTCTGGACTTTTCTATTTGACCCCTGCGTAGATACCTCCTCAACTTCTTTTTAGGTTTTGCTTTCCCCCATTATAATGAAATCTCCTCAACGATAGGAACTCTTTTTGGCTATATTTGTATTCTTCTCACTTCACACAGTTCTTAACACCAATCATGAATTCTCTATCTCTATCTTTTTGTGTCCATCTGACCATCTCTGTCTCTGTCTCTCTCTGTCTCTCTCTCTGTCTCTCTCTCCCTTCCTCCCTCCCTCCCTCTCTCCCTCCCTTGCTTCCTCCCTCCCTCTCTCCCTCCATCCCTCCCTCCCTTCTCCCTGTCCCTCATGCCCTGCCTCTTTAACAAGACTATAAGTGCCTTGAGAGCAGGGATTCAGTCACAAATTTTTGCATCCTCAGCATGTAGAAAAGGACTACACATACTAGGTGCTCAATAAATGGTGGTTTTGAAAACTTACTATTTCCCCAAACACACTAATGAAAAATGAAGGCTACGCCCAAAGTTCAACTGTCAGAGGGGGAAATGTGAGTAATAAGGCATGTTGGAACAAACACAATGGAGAATCACTTCTTGGATATTCAGAAGTTGGTTGGTTATATACTTTAAGGGCTTGGGAGTAATTTTAAAATTAAAATCAAAATCCTTTGAGAAGTCCTCCTAATTTATTTCCTATCCTTTAGATGAGAGTCAGAGAGTCTGAGGTCATATCATCCACCTACAATACAGTTAGATCCAGAAATCCAATATTCTGCATGCCACCATTTAATGAACTTTGTGCTTCTTTGGAAAATTGTGCAGGAAAAAGGCAATATTGGCTGAAAACTTGTTGGATTTTTTTATTGTTGGTGTTATTTGTTTGTTGGAAGAGAAAGGAAGGGGAGATGGAACAGGCAGACAGACATATGGGAAAGAGAGTTAGATATGCATCAGACATTCAATTTTTATTTAACTATAAATACAGACCCCTGGACCACATTCTTTACCAAATCCCTGTTCTTTAGATGGTCCTTGGATAAAAGTTTTACTTGTTGCTTGGAGATTTCTGAATGCAAATAAACCAGTGGAACTAATTTAAAATCTCCATGTGTCTACCCTCAAAGTACTTCTGGCCAAGAGAGTAAAACTTTGCACAGTGGCATCTCTCTGGAAACATTCACCCAACACACTACACATCTCCAGATGTTTACCATTTGTCTGAGTTTTAAAAATGCACACAGCCATCTGCATTTCTTGTCCCTAATTGTATGTACTGTGCCAACAGTTGAAGGTATTCCCTACCTATTCATAAAGGTTTTGTGATCAAAATGTGGAGAATGAAAGTTCATTTTGACTCCAGTGAGGAGTAATTTTCTCCATTCTTTTCCATTATTAGTACTCAATTCCCTTCTACATGTTCAGAACTCACATAGAAATCTGAAAAACTTCTTAATGAAGGTCTGTAATGTTGTAATTCTAAAACCCACACCTGGCTCCACCTGTGACGTTCCATTTCCAGTTGAAGATCAACACTTAATGGAGACCTGGAAAAGGCAGTCCTCGTTTCTTTCCCCACCCCCTCCAGAAAACAACTCATCAAGAAACAACAAGAATTAACAAAGGGTCATATACCTTCCTTCCATCAAGCATGGAAGTTCAGGAGGATTTGACAGTAACCTACATAAAGTGTGCAATGCTTTTCTTTCTTCCTTGGTCAAGAAACTGCCAATGACACACAAAACATTAGTTGGTAATCTCACTTCTAGAAGAGAAGGTAAAAGGGGTTAGTGGAATGTATCTCTGTTATGTAGATAGCTGAGGAAAATTTTTTTTAAAAAAAGGGGGAGTAGGGTTGAAAATAAAATAAAGAACTGGGATGTAGACAAGAATACTGACCTATATTAGCAGGATAAAGAGTAGAAGACTGTCCCATGGAAGAGGAAGGGATGAAAGACCACTAAATACTTAGAGCTTAGTAATAAGCACAATACGCTTTCTAGAGAGGATACAGCTAGACTAACTGAGAGGAAACAGTGGCATATGGTCCACGGAATAATTATGAATAATTGCAAAGGTTACGTCAGGAAAAAAAAAGATCATCCAGAGGAAGAAGAAATGTGATATGTGTCAAAGAAGCCTTTTGTTGAACAGACATAAAGATAGAGATTTCTCAGGGCATACATGTTTGATATGTCAGAAAGTTTTCAGAAATCTATAAATCTGATGATGAGCCATTTCTGGCGATTTGCAGGGGCAAATGACATCTCCAAAAGGGACTTAGGAACCATTGTTATGAGTTTTAAAGTCCTGGACAGAAGACCAAAGATCTTAAGAGCATAAGTAATGTTCCTATTATTCTTGCCATTTGAAGACAAAATTTAGAAGAGAAAAGATGATTCGTGAAGTGAGTAGTCAGTTAAAATTATACCCAAAGAAGTCGTAAGAAAATGCATTCCCTACCTTTCTTCTTTGTGGAAAAATAAGGTTGTGAGTGTGGAACATTGCATACACTCAAGTCCTGCTCAAGTGATATATTGGTGAGTTTTTCTGAATTGCCTTTTTTTTTTCTTTTTCTTTTTTTTTCTTATAATATATGGCTTTCTGGGTAGGAGATGGTTGGAATGTATTTGCAAATGAAAGTGATATTAAAACACTTATGTCAATATTTTTAAAAATGTGATGCCTGAAAACTGATGTTACTGTCTAGTCAGTCAGGCTAAGGCCCTTCCCGTAGAGGAGATGGGGAGAGAAAGAAATACATAGAAATAGCTAAAATATGATTGGTGAGTCTACATATCTAACCACTTACCACTAAATGGATTTTTCTAACCCCTGTGTACCTAATTCCCTAGCATACTCTTGATCGATATATTCAAAGATTCTTGGGGTCTAATTCCAGTTAGATGGATTTGTAAGAGGTTTTAGTTTCCATTGTCTTTTTGTGTATAAAACATTGGAAGCCTCAATATTTTAAGAGCTATTTAAATTAGTCTGCAGTTCCAGATCAGGATAAAGGGAACCTGGTTGCCTCAGTCACAGACTAGCATGTGTCTTCACTGTATCTTTGGCTTTAACTATCTAAGTAACTTCTCTATAGACATGAGTTGTAACTCTTTCTCGAGTTCAGATGGATGGTTGCAAAAGATTTTGGACTTCCAGACCGTTGCTTGAAATACAGTAATTAAAATATAGGTTTAAAAGAACTAAATAAAGATATGTAAAAAAAGCTATTTATGTAGGTCCATAATTTTCTATTATGTAGAAAATAGAAGCTACAATGTAGGAAGAATGTCTCTGGAAATGTAAACCTTATTCAAAACAATGAAAATAATAACTATCATTTACATAACATTTCAAAGTTTATAAAGGGCCTTATAAATGATATTTCATTGGATTCTTATAATAATCATATGAGGAATGTGCCATTACTGTGCTCACTTTTTTAGTTAGGAAATTGAGGCTGAGAGAGGGTAAGCAACTTGCAAAGGGTCATCAGATCAGTAAATGTCTGACACAGGATTTGAACTCAGGTCTTACTGACTCCAAGTTCAGTGCTCTAATATACCATGCAACCTAGCTGCCTGGGATCAGATAAAAGAGAGTTCCTAATAGCACCTTTCATTAAGAATATATATTTATGTGAGAAATTCAGGAATCTAAGTGGAGAAAGTACGGTGGACAACATTAGGGTGAAGGTCAATGGAGGGAGAAACAAGCAATATTCTAATAGCAGTAATTTATAGACCACTTGACAGAAGAGGAGAATAGATAAGGAGTTAGGGGAAGGTATTCTATATCATTGACCTTAGGTATCTGGATACTTGCAAGAATTATCTGCCAAAATAGAGGAGCTAAATTGTTAAATCACCTTCAAAAGATGGAGGAAGCAACAAATAGAATTGCTATATTGGATCTGATTATAACCAACAAGAGGAAATGTTTGCTGATACACAAATGATCGGACTGCTTAGGGACAGTGACACCCTCTTCAGTTTAAAATGTGTAATCAGCAAAAGTTGTAGACTTAGTCTCACATATGTTCTGGTTCTTATAAGAGTCATTTTCAGAAAGTTGTGAGAAAAGATAGATATGATTTCATATTCCAGTTCTGCACAACATACAGCCTGCGAGCCGCAGCCCAGGAAAAATGTAGACCGTGTAAAAGAAAGTAAAAATGTAATGAGTGCTTTGTCCGTGCCCTTCTTAACCTACCTTCCACTAGTCACTATTGTTCCCGTCATGTAATTTGGCAGCTGGGTTGCCACTGAGCACTTTCTCCTGTTTGTCACATGACCATGGCAACCAACCATCTCTGTCTGTCCCTAAAAAGCTACCTGGGGCCCAAAGAAGTTTAGCCTATTTTAATTTTGGCCCCTACCTACTGCCAAGTTGAGCAGGTCTGCCATAGTCTAAAATTCCATAAGGGAAATTAGTCCAGGAGAGATTACAGGGTCACAAGAATAAAATCTTGAAGAGAAAAGCAAAAAAGATTCTATTTGGGAACAAAAATGGAAGATGCCTAAAAAGACTGTGGTAGATGTACTGGGAATTCATTGAATAACGTAGATTTCTAAAAGATGGCAACAAAGGCAGTTCACAAAAGATGGACAGAAAAGAGTGAGCCAGTCTTGTAAGAGGAGTTTCACAATCACTAAAGTTCAGAATGAATCTTTGTTTCAGGTATGGATATTCTAGGGGAAAAAGCCCACTGTGTTTTAATGGCAGGTCATTAAAATGAAAATTCCTTATGACACCATGAATTCATGCTTTTAATTTAGTGGAGCTATTCTTTTAAGTCAATACCAACTAGTCTACCTTCTGCCACAGGGCTGTTGTATATCACTCACTATTTACTGTTTGTACAGTTTTAGTCTGCTAGCAATTTAAAGGGTGAACATGCAACTACATGTTAGTTTAGTCTCTGAGTTCAATTGTCTGTGTCCTTACAACAACAAATGGTAAGCAGCAGACTCTAAGAGCAAAGCAACCAGTGATGAAATCTTATATTTCATTGAGTCAGAAGAGAAAGGGTTTGTTTTAAATGCAAGCTTCAAATTAATGTGGCTTAATTGCTCCATACTATGTGTCAAATCCAAAGTTTGCTACCTTTACTTAGAAAGTTAAGAAATAGCAAATCACTGCTGTCCCTGTGTTGAAGGTTATATCTATAAAAAAAATGAATGCACGTTGGCTCTGCCTGCAGAAATGGTGGGCTATTCTTACCTAGTGATGCTCTGGCAATCAGATATCCATATGGTTTCCCTCTCTCATTGCTTATACCTCCTTTGATACATGCAGCTGACTGACTCATCTCCCCAAAACACTGTTTTCCACATATTATTCCCAACCTTAATATCTGATGGCAGATTTCCACTGCTTATCTGATCCATCTCAAATTTTTTGTCCTGGCCTTCAAAGCCCTCTTAACCGGTGTCTCTTACTATCTTGCTTCTACTTTAACAACAAGCATCTCCAAAGTTTCCCTTTGTGTATGCCATCACTCTTCCTACTTCTACAACTTTAGTCATTTGATCGTCCTCCAATTTTTCTGTACTGTCCTCCTTTTCTCACCACCTATCCAAAAGCTACTTGTCTCTGAAAGCTCCTCTCCTCTGCGTAGCCATCCGTCCCTTGCCACTAGAGCGTTTGTTCATTTCCCTGATCTTTGATTACCCGTAGCACCACTCTGTATACCATCCCTTTCTGGCACATGATAATATTCACTTTAGAAAACTACTCTCTGTTGCTTTTTAACTGCTCTTTGTTCATGTCTCACTTGTTTGTGTTTATGTGATCTCTGCCAACGACTACATGTTCACCAAAACTGTCTTAAAGTCAAGAATATAATCTGTGCCAGTATGGCTTTAAATATAGTCTTGGAGACAAAACCTATACACATGAACTTTGAGTAATAAGAACAGTAAGTGTCAAATGAGTGGTATGGACAATTCATGCCATGGGAGTTCTGAGGAAAGAAAAGTCACTGTGGGATCAAATTGTCACCCAAGCTCCCTTCAAATATTGTGACTCTAATAACCATCACAATGAACTCATTTTATTGTTAGCAATAATAGCTAGCATTTATATAGTGGTTCATTGTTAACAAAGCAATTCATATATATTTTCTCTTTTAAGCCTCATAACAACTCTGGGGGATAGATGCTATTATTATCCTCATTTTACAGATGAAGAAACTGAGACTGAGAGAGGTTGGGAGACTTGCCCAGAGTCATGGAGCTTATAAGCAAGGAAAGCAGGATTTCACATCAAATCTTCCTGACTTAAAATACAATACTCAATCCTTTATGACTTCTAGCTGCCCAGGACACTTCAGGGTTTACAAAGCACTTTATGTACATTATCTCATTCAAGTGTCTCAACAAAACTGTGGGGAAGTAC
The DNA here is from genome assembly GCF_900497805.2 of Vombatus ursinus. NCBI lineage: Eukaryota > Metazoa > Chordata > Mammalia > Diprotodontia > Vombatidae > Vombatus > Vombatus ursinus. The sequence continues at coordinate 90,858,552 of NW_020954590.1, forward strand.
TATTATTATCCCCATTTTACCTTAGAGGAAATTGAGGCAGAGAAAGATTAAGTGATTTTCCTAGGGTCACACAGTAAGTGAATGGGGCAGAATTTGTACTGAGACCTTCCTGACTTCAAATCCAATGCTCTATCCGCTACAATAACTAATTTCAAATGAGAATGAGAATCTCTTTCCCTTGCTCACTCCTCCCCCACAAAAATCTACAACAGCTGATCAACTGGCCTCTGTTTGAAGACTTTGAGTAACAGCCCAGTCACCTAGTACATGCAACTTTTGAATAGCTTTGTTAGGAAATTTTTCTTTATTTCATTCTTAAATCTACATCCTTAGAATCATACAATTTTGCATTTGGAAGGGACCTCAGGGGGTCACTTAGTCCAGATCACACTCTACAAAACAAATCCCTTTTGAAAGGTAATAATTCAGCTTTACTTAAAGACCCCCATCTGTCTTCTTCTTCTACCTCCTGAGATAGTCCCTTCAACTTTAGAAGAGTTCTCATTAGGAAGTTTTTCTTTATATATAAACTAAAGCTTTGCAACTTATATTATGAAATTTCTGGGGCCAAACAAAACAAAGCTGTCCCCTCTTCCAGTAGACAGGCCTTCACATATTTTAATATAACCATTACCTCTGCTTTCTCCCTTTCCCAAAACATTTTCTCCTCTTCTACTGTCAAAATATACTCAATTCTCCCAACAATTGTTACATGGAATGCAATCAAACCAATTTACCATTCTAATTACTCTCCTGCTTAACAATGCTTTTCCTAAAATATGGACCACAGGACTAAATACAACATTCTACATGTGGTCTGACCAGGGCAGTATATATGGGTCTGTCACTTCCTTATTCTTGGAAGACATATTTCTCTGAAGGCAGCACAATATCACCTTTGCTTTTCTTTAACTACCATAAAGCACTATACTGAGTTTGCAGTTCAAAACTTCAATTATTTTCAGACAAATTCATGATGTCTAACCATATTTCCGCCAGATTATACTTATGAAGCTGACTTTTGGAACCCAAGTGTAGGGCCTCACATTTATCTCTATTAAATTTCATCCTCGTCATCAACATCATCATCATCATCATCATCATCTTCATGATGAACCTATGTTCTAGCTTGTCAAGGTTATGATGAATGCTGGCTCTGAAATCCAGTATATTAGCTCTCTCAGCAAGATTTCTGATACCTGCAAATTTGATAATCATTCTTTATAAGTGCTTATCCATGTCATTTATGAAAATGTTAAACAGGGATAAGTACAGATTTCTGGGACTCCCCATTTGAAACCTACCTTTGAAGTTCTCATTTTCCAAATTCATATTAAATATTAATGGATTTGAGTGCAGTCATTCAACTAAGTCGAACCATATCTAACCATTTCTTCATTTTTTCATCCAGAATAGCAGGACTTTATCAACTACCTTGCTGAAACAGAGATTAACTATATCTAGAATATTCCCTGCACTTATGAGTTAAGTAACTCTCTCATTAAAGGAAATAACACCAAAACCTGCTGGCTTTTTGTGAGTACTGCTTACTTTTCTACATGTGCCCAAATAATTTCTAAAAACACGTTATTGATTTTGCTATGAATCAAAGTCAAAGTCATTGGGCCTATGGTTTATAGGGTCCATTCTCTTTGTTGAAAATTTGGATATTTGACTTTTTCCAGTCATGGAGTCACTCTCCGTCATTTCTATATTTTAAGTTGTGCTCCAAAAGTCCAAATCTTATTCTGATTCCATCTCCTTAGGCAGTTTATGCATATCCTTACTAAAAGTGTTTCCTAGGACTGAACCTAATGGTATAGATGTGGTGATGCCATAACCAAATACAAGAAAACTATCACCTTTTTTCATTTAAAACCTTCTACCTCTCATTGAAGTCTAGGATGGTATTAGTTTTTGCTACTATGTATCACACTGCTAGCTCATGTTATGCTTATACTCCACTCAGATTCACAAATCCTTTTTATGTGAACTATGGAAAAACCCTGTAAGGTAAGCAATAATTAAAATACTAATTCTAATGATAACAATATTTTATAGTGATTTATTTACATGTTATCTCATTTATAGTGCTTTCAGGTATACAAAGTGCTTTCTTTAGAAAAACTGAGATACTGCAAATATTATTATCCTATTTTATGTATGAAGAAACTAAAGTGCAGAAAGATTCTATAAGATTCCTAGGGTATATATGGTGAGTAAACAGTAGAGACTAACTGGAACTCCAGCCTATCTGATTCCAAGTTCAGTGCTTGTTCCACTATCCAAGTCCATTTATTTAATTTGAGATTCTGGATTAAATCTAGGATTTAAATCTATTGAAGAATAGGTGGGAGAAACGGAAGTGACCATTTTATGGTTGCTATTGGGAACTAGTGGAGAACAATAGAGATGTAATAGACCAAAAAAATCTTCTAAATTTTGTATCTCCCCTAGTGCCTAGCAAAATAGTCTGTACATGATAGGTGATTAATGTGCCTGGTGACATGTACGGTATTGCACTTATAGCAGTGTATTCTCTTTCAAGAGTCCCCAAAAAAGTCAGCATAGGAAGCCAACTCCATGTTCTGAGAAAGTGGAACAAAATTGGAAAGGGTTTTGCAAAATACCAGATAGAGTGGAGATATTTTGCAGCTTTTCATGTGTAAGTAAATGACAAAGGCAGAAGGAAGGATTCCAGCAAAAATGAACAATGGAGGACATGATTTTTCCAAAGTTCTTGACAGAATAGGAATACTCTGTGGCATTTGGTTGGTTTGTAAGTGATGGCAAAAGTATATCGAGTTCCTGTTTTTTATCTGGAGCATACTGCAAAGGAAAGGGGAAAAGAGGCAACCTTAACAGCAGCTCATGCTGTAATTTCAAGAAGCTGCATTCTGTAAATTGCAACATTCATTTGGATTTCTTCATTCTTTTACCCAAAGGAATTTATCAAGGGACAGAAATGAGGATGAATGTTTATAGTGATGATGTTAGTTCAGATTCCAGCTTCCACGAGAGCTTTGCTTGTCCTTCCCACTGCTAGTACCCTGGGTTTAGGATTCCTTCTCATTTACAATGTGTGTCTTGTATGTATGTAGTTGTTTGCCTGCTGTCTCCCTTGCTGGAAAGTGAGTTCTTTGAGGGCAGGAGTCATGTTTTTGTTTTTATTTTCCCAGCACTTAGCATAGTGCCTGATATATAGTAGACACTTAATACATCCTTGTTGACCTACTGACTGATAGCACAAATCAAACCAGAGTATTTATCTATACTTAGTTGCCTGAATCACTCTATATTTGTCCTCGTATAATATATATATATACATTACACACATACACATATATATACATGTGTGTGTGCATTTATAGACATATATGTATATATGTAGTATAGATAGATAAATAGACAGAGACAGACAGACAGATAGATAGATGTCTACAGACATACACATCTATCTATTTAGGTATAGTCATGTAGCTACTAAGTGGTGTTCTTGACTAGTTTCTGGCCCTATTCAGTAGTAAGTAAAACACTCATTCTTGCTTTCTAGGTATACCAGCAAACACCAGAGGACTGATGAGTCATCGGCAAACTCTCTCTGACTCTCAGAGAGCTAGTTGCCTCTCTCCTTTTAATGTTGCCTCTTTGTGGGAGTTGACATTTATCTCAGCCTGGAGTTTGTAACATATGGGTAATCCCATTAGATACTTATGGCTCAACTCTTCAAATCTTCTGGCTCTTCCCTTTGTTAAATAACTGTATTTGTGTTCCACTGATTGATTAAAAAAAAAGAATGCATTAATCTTCAATCAGCATTGCAGGAAAAGAATGAAGCAAATGGGCAATCCCTTTAGCATACATGAACTTTTTCTTTTCAGGAAGTAGCCCTTTATGTGAAAGGTGAGACGAAAGGTGAAAGTTCAATTCACAACCCTGTCTCTCCTAGAGGGCAACCAGTAAGCTGTGCACTTTGGAGTTTTTCTACTCACAACAAACACTATTGGTGGATCCGTACCCAGTCTGTTAGTGTGGTTCAGGATAGCCTACTAGTTTCTCCCAAAGCAGCAAAGTTTCTATAGAGGCAGACTGCCTTCTTGTTCTCCAGTTCCAAAGGTTATTTGATCATCAGCATTTCCTCAGGTGTGCTTATTTAATTTCGTCTCTGCCCTGATCTACACCATCAAGTGAAAGTCAGTGGTCAGGAATTTTTTTTTTCCTACAGGGCATTAAAAACTATGGCTCTTACTATTTCTCCCCCACCCCCAAACCAGTAGGAGAGGAAGAATGCATAAGATCCCCTGGAAGTGTGCCATTTCCCCAATTTCTCTGCTGACATTCAGCTCAGGTCCTTTTATAATTTATTCTTGTCCTCAGCTTTTCTGTCAGTCTTCACTCAACTCTGAAGCTTAGTGGGGGCTCAGTCATTACATTCATCTGAACACAAGAGAGACATTTGTTCCAGTTGAGATTTTCCTGAAGATTGAAAAAAAAATATGGCAGCACCATCAGAGTGTCTAAATTTCAAAAACAGGATTAATTTCTGTCTTAAGAGATTATACTCTAAAACTAGTTTCTGTAGAGGGTGATGAGTATGCTGTGGAAAAAATAACAGTGAAAAAGTAACTAATAAATCCTAGGAGACAATAATAATGAAAGGAACTAAGCATAACACTTATAGATTCGGATTGTCTATGTGGTGAAATGAGATTCCTGACTGTCACATAGCAATGGAAAGATATCCTTATTCAAAGAAACTGTTTGAAATAAGGGGCAGACTATCTAGAAATCTAAGAACAAGAAGATGAACAATGATGAATGGCATTTGGGTGAGGATAGAGAAACACAAGTTTTGTCATTGGGTGATTCTGCATTTAGAATCTTATCATTTTAGAAGAAGAAGGACTCTTGGAAGTACAATGCATTAATCCCCCCTATAATTTTGCTGATAAATGGTCATTCAGTCTGTGCTTGAAAAACCCCAGTGAAATAGAACTTCAGGAAGTAAATATGGATAATGCTCTTCTAAAACAAATCACAAGATTAGCAGATCACTATTTGGTAACGATGGCAGCTTTAAATATTTTGACATCTGTTAGAAGTCTTATTACACTAAAATCATAGCATCCAGTAAATTAATGGAATGCTTTGGTGATGATTGCATTCTACATAAGGTTTAGATAGAAAGAAGCAAGGGAAGCTGCTTTTTTGAACTTAATTCTGACCAAGAATTGGTGTGTGAAATGAAAATGGCAAGAACTTTGGAAGAAAGTGACCATGTAATTCAGATTTCAGAAGATTCTGAGAAATGAGAGATATGATTCCATTGCAGGAAATTATAAAAGGGAAGACAGCTCAAGAAACATGAAAAACTCTTAAAAATGAAACAAGGGAACGAAAATCACAAATTATTCAAATGTGGGAGTAGGAGAAGAAATGTACTGCACAAGAACCTGTCTAATGAGCTCAGATTTTTAAAGAACATTTAGAAGAGCTAGAAACAATGGCAAAGTGTCCATAAAGAACACACCAGACCTTCTGGTGTGGAAACTACTGCCACTGATGAAAATCTGTAACTTCTATGAAAAGTACAGCATTAGACAGTTGCCCAGGTCTCTGGGAGACCTTGAGTCAGGAAGATGTGACTTCAAATCCTACCTCAGACATTCATTAGCTATGTGACCTTGGACAAGTCACTTAACCTCTGTTTGCCTCAGTTTCCTCATTTGTAAAATGGGAAAATTGATAGCCTCTACCTCTTAGGATTACTGTGAGGATCAAGTGAGATGATATTTGTAAAGCACTTAACACAGTGCCTGACACATAGCAGGCCCTATAAATGATAGACATCCCCGTGAATTTGTGAGGTCCTTGAAGGCAGAGACTTTCTTTTGTACAGTGCCCAGCATATACTAGGTGCTTAGCAAATAGAGAAACAAATAGAGAATGAAAGACAATAACCAAACAACCAACCAATATCACTGACTGATTAACATAAGCAATATTTGTCAAAGGTGGAATTTGAACCTAGTTCAACCCAACTCAAAAGCTGTCCCTTCATCCACTGTACCATGATGCATCTTATAAAGATTAAGGACAACTCCCCCTCCAAAAAATTAACTTCATTTCTTTAAGCGTATCTAAGGCCTTAAGAACAAGAAAGCAAATGGTTAATAGAGCAATGGGTGACAGAAAGAAAGAACTACTCATATCCTATTTGGTTTTTGTATTTTTTTAATAAGGAGAATAACCTTTAAATTGAAAAGTATATACAATCTAATTAGGAAGGAATTGAATTCCAAGATAGATGAGAGTCAATAAGACAAAAATAATAATCTTAATGAATACAAATATCCAGATCTAGACAAATTATACTCCAGTATCATGAAATAATTTAAACAAATATGTGATTCTTCTAATTTAAGAAGAAATCTTTAGAATAGGAATAGTGTCCTTAGATTAGAAATTAGGAAAAATCAATTTTTATTCAAAAATAGAAGAAAAGACAATGGAACCTAGAAATTATCAAGTGCTGAGTTTTACACCTGGCAAAGTTCTGGGATAGAATTGGGGCCCTTGGTAAGCATGTTTAAGCACAATAAAGCTTGGTCACAAAGGAAAGAGCATGAATTCACTTAGAAGTCATATGAAACTGATTTCATTTTTTAAAAAAAAATGGATGATTATCCTAATCAAGAAAATGCCAGAGATATACCACAAAGCATTTTTAAAATACATGATATTCTTGTAGATGACATGAAGAAATATGAGACTCATGATAGTTTGGGTAGATGAATTTGTAAGTAGGTAAAAGGCAATATCCAAACACTGCTAAATAGTGGATTGGTATCAACCAAAAAGGAGGTCTATAAGGGTGTATCACAGGGCTCTCTATTCAATTTTGTCCTACTCAATATTTTTTTTTATAAATGACTTAGATGAAGCTGTAGAAAGCAAGCTTGTTATTTTTATTCTATCTCTCTTAGTCTGAAGGTCATTCTCCTTGATAGTAAAACAGAAGCAAATTAGGGTTTATGGTTATATTACATAGTAATACAAAGAAACATTTCCACTACCACCATCCTGGTACAGGACATCATCACTGCAAACCTGGCCCATTGAGATGGACTACTAGTTGGTTTCCCTGCCTCAGGTCTCTCCTTACTCCATTCCATCCTCCACTCAGCTTTTAAGTTAGGCTTCTTAAAGTTCAGGTCTGACTATGTCACTCTACAACTCAATAAACTCTAGACTTTAGTGGTTTCCTATTATATGTAAGATGAAATATAAGACCTTCACCATCTGGCTCCTTTCTACTTTTTCAGTCTTTTCATACTTAATTTCTCTCCACATAATGTACAATCTAGACACATCAACCTTCTTTTTATCCCTCATGAGTGATATTCTATCTCCCTCCTATATGCCTTTTCACTTTTGTTTGTTGTTGTTCAGTTGTGTCTAACTCTTCCTGACCCCATTTGGGGTTTTCTTGGCAAAGATACTGGAGTAGATTACCATTTCATTCTCCAGCTCATTTTACAGCTGAGGAAACTGAGGCAAACAGGGTTAAGTGACATGCCCAGGATCATGGAGCTAGTAAGTGTCTGAGGCCAGATTTGAACTCAGGAAGATGAGACTTCCTGACTTCAGAAGTAACACTCTATCCAATTCTCCACCTAGCTGCCCCATGCCTTTTCACTATCTTAGTCCTATGCCTGGAAATACTCTCCCTCTTTGCCTCTTCTTTGAGGTTGCTCTGGCTTCCCTCAAGTCTCAGCTTAAATCTTTGGCAAGAGGCTTCTCTTGGTCTCCCCACTGTGACTGCCTTCTCTCTGAGATTATTTCCATTTTCATCATTATTGAGTCCTTTGAGTCATGTCTGATTCTTCATGTCCCCATTTAGGGTTTTCTTGGCAGAGCTACTGGAGTGGTTTGCCATTTCCTTCTCCAGTTCATTTTATAGATGAGGAAACAGATAAATAGGATTAAGTGATTTGCCCAGGGTCACAAAGTTAGTAAGTATCTGAGACAGGATTTGAACTCAGGAGGATGAGTCTTCCTGATTCCAAGCCCAGTGCTCTATCTACTATGCCATGTAACTTGTATGTCCAGTTGTTTTCATGTTATCTGTGCCATTAGAATGTGAGCTTCTTCAGGTCAGGGACTGTGTTTTTGCCTTTCTTTGTGTCTGTCAGGTTTCATACAGTGCTTTGCACAAAGTAAGCATTTAGTAAAAAGCTTGTCAACTGACCGACTAATGTCTTGTCCAAAACATCCCATTTGTAAAGAAAACAAAACATATAGAAGGAACATTGTTAATTGTTCCATTTTGATGATTTCACCTACCAACTCAATTCAGATAACTTTCAAATCTCTATCTCTATTCCTGATCCTAAGCTCCAGACTCACCTGTTTAACCATCTACAGAATCTTTCCTCCTGGGTAACTCACCTCTAATTCAACACGTCCCAAATCAACACCCTCCTAAGTCTGTGGAGCCATTTGATTTCACTCTTACTACTGGCACTATCATTCACCCTATCAACTATTTTTTTAAATCTCAATATGATCTTTCACTCTTCCTTCTCCCTCACACCTCATATCCAAACTAGTTAATTCTACCTCTGGAACATTTCTCACATCTGCCCTTCCTCTTTATTACCCCTACCTCAATCCTAATATAAGCCCTAATTATTATTTGTCCATGCTACTACAAGAGACTTTAAATGATGTTCTCTTAACCCTCTCCACCCAGTCCTCCCTTACCTTATCTGCCTTACATTCAAGTACCTTTGTAGTCTCATGTCAACTTCTTCCCAAATATTCTATATTGTAGCCAAATTGGAGTAAATTTTGTTCCCCAAATATGTCCTGTACTTTTCTGCATCTGTATTTTTGCTCACACTTTCCCTCTTCATTTGTTTACTTCCTATACATCTTTTAGAATCAAACTTGAGTCAACCACTATATGAAATCTTCTCTATCCCTCCCATTGGTAATGACTGTCCTCTTGGATCCTCACCCTCCCCTTTTTCAGAATATAACACTTGTCAACACATTTGCATATGTTAGTCACCTTTTTTGAGAACTTTTCCAGATTTCTGTTATCTTTTGTGTGGTGGCCTGAACTTCAACCTCTATTAAAGATAGAGAAATGAGAGGTATGCTAATGTGATGTAAGCTTCTCTCGGGGAACTGCTATTTCACTTTTGTCCTTAAATCTCTAAGTCTAAACCACCCTTCCTTGGGATGGATTCTCAAAGTTATAATACACAGTTAACATTTATAATGCATGTTCATAGACATATACACATATGTACAAATATGCATCTGTGTATTTGGATATGTGATTTCCGATATGGAATTCTACAACTTCTAATCTTGAAGAGTAGAGAGTTGCTTGAACATGGTAGTTGCTTTAATAAAACTATGATAACTTGAGTCCAATCATGGAGAGACCTTAAGGTTGCTTTTACTTCCCAGTGCTCTAGGGTCCAGTCTCAAGAAACCACATTAGAGAATGACAGAGTTTCAAAGTTGGAAAGATTTCAGAAATATCTAATCCAGTGTCGGTCTTTACTGAAAGACCTCCAGGTGGACAATAGCTCCAGAGGAAGTCCATTGCACTTTGGGGTAGCTCTTCTTGTTAAGAAATTTGGGTCAAGAGTAATGCTGCCCCTCAACAAATTCTACTCATTGTTACTATTTCCTGATTCAAAATGAATGAGTCTAATCCTTTTTCATGATGGTCCTTCAAATACTTGAAAATAGTTACTATGTCTCCCCTACTACAAATCATTAGTTCCTTCAACCAAATATGACATTGTCTTGAGCCCCCTCACCCCTCTCGCTAGCCTCCTAAGTATACTATTCACCTTATGAATGTCCTTCATTAAATGTGGTATTTATGTGAGAGATATAGAGGAGAATGGTACTATAAAATCTGGCAAATAATTAGATGTGTTTGATTAAAAGAGAGGAGTTTAGGAGGACATCAAGGTTAAGAATCTGGATGACTGGGAGAATTTTGGTGCTCTTAATCTACATGGAAATTTGGCAGAGTGATTCTACCAGGAGCTAGTACTAAGGGAAAGATAGTGAGTTCTATTTTAAAGATGTTGAGTTTTGAGATGCCTATGGGATATCCACTTTGAAATGTCAAGTAGTCAGGGGTGGTTTGGGACTATAGCTCAGGAGAGAGCCTGGGAATGGATTTAGATAGGGGGATCATTTGCATAGAGATGATAATTGAACTTATGGGAGGAGATGACATCACTAAAAATAGAAAGAAAAGAGAAGAGGGATTAGAATAGAACCTTGGAGATGTACACAGTTAATGGGGATGACAGGGATGAAGATCCAGCAAAGAAAATTATAAAGGAACAGCCAAACAGGTGGGAGAATCAAGAAAGAGAAGAGTCATAAAAACCAAGATAGTAGAAAGTACCCCAGAGAAGGTGATCAACAATATCAAATGACACAGAAATAGGAAGAAGGAAGAGTATTGATAAAAAGACTCTTAGATTTGGCTATTTAAAATGCATTGATAACTTTGAAGATATTGACGGACAAAGTCTATATAGACTGTCTATCCAAATGCATGTTGCAATTTGGCCAACAGACATTTAAATCATGTGTTTTTTCCTCTGTGGGTAGTTGGGCCAAACTCTTTTGAGTGATTAACCATCCCTGAGAGGAGACATTGAAACTTTCCCAGCTTTGATACAACCAACACAAGGTTATCCACAAACAGGACCATCTGAAGGACCTTCAAAGCCATGCCAAATTATTCTTCAACATGAGCTCAGCTCTTGATCTCCACCATTACAGTGGTAAACATGTTTGCCTAGCATATATCTCCTAACCTCACTGGATCCTACCATGCCCCCTAATTATCATTCTATAACTCTCCTTCTCTTCTCAGCTAAACTCCTTGAAAAAGCCATCTATACTTGATGATTCTACTTCCTTGCCCCCCTCTCTCTCTCTCTCTCTCTCTCTCTCTCATAATGCCCCTGAAGTCTGATTTGCAACTTTAACATCAACAAAAACTTATCTCTAGGGGGCAGCTAGGTGGTGCAGTGGATAGAGTACTAGCCAATAAGTCAGGAGGACCTGAGTTCAAATCTGGCCTCAGACCAAATACTTGACACTTACTAGCTGTGTGACCCTGGGCAAGTCATTTAACCCCAATTGCCAAAAAACAAAGCAAAATGAAACAAAACAAAAACAAAACTTCTCTCCTCAAGTTACCAAGTACAAATAGACAATGAGGTAGGTCCAGGGGGCAAGCAGTCTGGATTACCTTTGGAAAATTGCAAAATTACTACAGTGTCACCAAATTTCTCCTAGAAATAAATGTCCATTTTTTTTATACCAGTATTCATTCCACTGGTGATATTATATGGCTTTGCAACATGAAGCAGTCCCAGAAGAAGTGAAGATGAATATCACACAGAAAGCAATGGCAAAGTGGATAATGGGGATAAGCAGGAAGAAACATATAGCAATATATAATAAAAAGCAAAAGTTACTGTGACACAGGTACATGTCATCATTAAAATCTGTAATTGACAGAGTTGTAAGGTTTGCAAAGTACTTAAATACTTAACATATATCCCATTCTGGCCTCGAAACAACCATGAGAGGTAAGTATTACAAGTCCCTTTAATTCCCATGGTACAGAGGAGAGAACAAAAGTTCAAAGTTATGTAATTCATCATTAATGCCACAGCCAGAAAATGGCAGAGGTAGTTTTCAAACCCAGGCCTTTTCCTTATTTCAAGTCAAGCCTGTTGTACAGTGGATAGAGTAGCAGGCCTGGAGTCACAAAGTCATCTTTCTGAGTACAAATCTGCCCTCAGACACTTACTAGCTGTGTGACCCTAGGCAAGTCATTTAACTCCGTTTGCCTTAGTTTCCTCATCTGTAAAATGAACAAGAGAAGGAAATGGCAAACAGCCTCAATATCTTTGCAAAGAAAATTCAAAATGGGGTCAGGAAGAGTCCAACACAACTGAAAACGACTGAACAACAATAACAAACGTTGGAGGAGTTTTGTCTTTTTTATAGTTTTTTTTTTTTTTTAAAGCTAAACAATAGTTCCCAGAGTCATTCTAGGGCTTGACCATAATGAAGAACATCATTTCATTGGATCATAGGATTTAGTGATGAGAAAATCTTAGAAATCATTCAGTCCATTTGCATTTGCAATGCAATTATATTTGCCATCACCCTTAAAGCCTAGGGAGATGTTTTATCTGTTGAGAATGGATGAATGAATGAAGTATGGTGCCAATGTTTTTTTTTTTTTTCTGGGTAAGACAATATTCTCATCAAGATAAGGTGACATGTTTATGTCATGGCACTCCAAAAACACAACTGAACAAACTCATTTTCAAGCTCTTTACTTTGTGCTGATACTGTCTTAGCAAAAAGGATGATGGTGTGATTTTCTCTTTGAAATGGGGCGCTTTCCACCCAAAATATCCTTTATTGCATGATGTTATATTAGAAGGGGAAGGAATATCTTATCTAACTTCTCATTGGGTATGGGATACTCATCTTCTGACCAGTGGTCATCAAACTATTGATTGAACAGTTCAAGAGACAAGCTCATAATCTATTAATACAGCACACTCTTTTTTCAGTTCAGTTTAATTATTAGAAATAAAAATCTTACTTTTGGCCAGAAATCTCTCTGCCCATGACTTCTACCCATCCCATGATGTTCACAGGCTCATAGTATCACGGTTTTATAACTGAAAGGGAATTTAGGTATCCACTTATTCCATGAATCAGTTTTTACTGTATTTTCTACTTGTGGCATTATTTCAACTCTATTACTCTACACAGAGTAAGTGTAATCCTCTTGCACGTGACAACCCTTCAGATATTTGAAAATGGCTATTGTGTCTCTCTCCTTCTCCGAATCTCCTCTCTTTTAGTGAAGTTTTCTACCAATATCCAGCAACAAATTTTAACAGATATTGAAAAATAAGGTAAGATCCTTGCATTAAAAAAAAAAAAAACCTTAAAAAACTACATTTTACAGAATGTTCTCTGATGCAGTTGGTTAATTCATACTAAGAGTGAACTTTTTTTCCCTTTCTCCTTAATGGCTATAGGGCAAAAATGTCCCATTGTTACAACCATTTTTTTTTTCTATTGTAACTCGGAGCCTGTAATCATTTATGTTTTTACAGAGGACCTAGATGATTTGAGAATGGAAGGAGTAACTACCCTGATGCCTTCTGGGAGCAAATTTAACCCCACTCGAACAGCTCATCTTCCTGAACCCCAGGCAAAGGTCACATTGAACATCTGCTCCAGGTGTGCCAGGTAAAAGAATAACACATGTTATTAACAGATACTTATTGGTGTTCACAGGATGCTTCTGTGGAGAGGCAGTACAATATAGTGGACAGACAGCAAATTGCTCTCTGACTCCTGAAGATGTGGGTTCAAGTTATCTGAAATATGTTGGCTGTCAAGACCATGCTCAACAGCAGGTGCTGATCTACATTGGTAAATGGAGTCTCCTCATTGAGAGTTCACTCTTTATACCAATAAAAGCAAATGTCTGGTTTTTAAAAAAAAATGTTTTTTTTTTTGTAAGGTAAGGGCCAGAAAGGGTAACCTCTTTTCAGTTAAGCAGGGGTTCTTAATTTGGGGTCTGTGGGCTTGTAAAGTAATGTTTTGATAACTGACTTAATTATATATCAATATAATTGGTTTCCTTGTACCCTTATGTATTTTATTTTATGCATTTAAAATACTGTTCTGAGAAAGGGTCCTCAGGTTTCACCAGACTGCCAAAGCGGTCTATTACACACACAAAAAAAGGTTAAGAGCGTCAAGATTAGAGGAAAACAAGTTTGCTTCTAGCTCTCTCTTTGGCAATAGAGTCCCTTCTGGAGTTTACCCTTTTATCTGATGCCACTCACAGCCACAGTGAACCTCAGAGGCTAGATTAGCCTGCTCCTGACTTCCCAGCTATTTTAAGCCTTTCTGTCTCTGAATTTTATTAGTGGACTGAGCTTCTGGAGATTTGCAAGGCCTGTTTCTGAATTTGAAAAGTTCAAAACTAATGTTAAGGCAATGGCATTAGTGAAAAGTCTGGACCTTTCAGGATCCTATTATTAGGATGCTATTAACTGCTTTGTTACACCTTCCTTACCTCTTGAAAAAAAATTAATCACTTTGCTCTCCCTTGGGTCTCGGCTGCAGGGAGCAATTTTGCATCCACTGTGGTGAGGCCAAACAAGTAGCCAGGTCTTCCTTCAGCCAAGTCAGCTCCCCACAGCAAGGCCAGCAGAAGCTCCAGGCAGTTCCTAGAATGCAAGCTTTTGTAGAGCCTAAATCTCATTTGCAAAGGGGCTTTTAAGCCTGTTTAAATGACAAAACTGGCCCTCTAACCCTTATGTAAATGGTACAGATTAGCAAACACAATACCAAGGCTTGCGGGTTTTATCTCCTTATCTTTACCTCTGGCTGTTCCATTGTGCAGTTTGAGAGGGGATTAAATCCAATGAAAGTAAAGAGAGAGTGGGGGGGGGATGTGGGGAAGCGGGGACCTGTGGGGAAATCAAGTCAAAGTTTTCTAGCCTATGCCCCTTGAGAGTTGATTAATAGTTACTTAAAGAAATATAAAAGGCATCTGTGACGATATGAGAGCCAGAAAAAGCATTGGCTTATACCTTGAGATTATTCCCTGAGATGCCAACTCAAGGCAATATGCGAGATGAGAGGATTGGTCCAGGAAAGTGGCATTTCTAGGTTGCAACTCACTGAGATTTTCCTTTGTCAGGACGTACTTAGGAGATGATTCAGAAATGCAGCACTTCAGTTATTTCCTTTTTTTTTTTCCTGTAGTTTATCTATGCATTTTCAAGATACGAGGAGGCAAGGGGTGTGTGTGTGTGTGTGTGTGTGTGTGTGTGTGTGTGTGTGTGTGTGTGACACAAGAGCACGTTAAGAAAAAACTCTCTATATACCTTTGGTAGGTATAGGGTACTTTGTCCCAGGAGGACTTTGAAAACAATTAGCTTGACTCCTGGTAGTCAAGTAGGAGAGAGGGCTGCCACCCTTAATACAGCTATAAAGAGCAGTTTGGTGGGAGGGGCAGATCCTCTCAATCTAAAGTGAACTCTGAGTTTAGATTTTCTAATAGAGAGAAAGAGAAGGGTAAGGGTTACTTAGAATTACGGAAGAGAGATTTGGGTAATATAAATAGCCCTTATGAGGCAGTCCTACCTGGGAAGAGCTGTTGTTTAATGAATTAAAGGAGATGCTGGAAACCTATCTGCTAATGATAACTTTGGAACACATGGATGCTTGTTAACATACTGGTTAGAAAGCCCAGATCCTATAAAAAAGAATGAAAATTCTAAGTTTTTAAAGTCTGACATTAAGTGATTCAACAAATATTCCTTGAGCATTTACAATATCCATCCATTGTACTAGGACCTGGGGGAGATTAAAAAAAAAATGCATTGGACATGGTCCCTCACTTCAAGTAGCTAACAATCATCATAAATAAATCATAGAAAACTCACAAATGTTGGCAATTTGGAGAAGATTCAGACCCTATTCCAAAAAGGATCTTGGTTCCAGTTGTTGGTTTTTTTTTTTCTTTTTCCCAAATGAGAATTGAATTGGTTTCAAGGGCCACTATTCCTTGCTTACTACTTGTGTGCCCTGGGTTAAGTTGCTGTACCTCTCTATCAGGTTCCTCATCTATAAAATGAGTACTGTGGATAATTTTAGTCTTCTCAAGGGTTCATTTGTTTAATTTTAGTTTTACAGAGCAGGAACTTGAAACCCTGAGAGGCAGTGAGCCATTAGATGACTTGCCCAATATGTAGTAAGTAGCCACAGTGATAAATGGCCAGGTAACTTGTAGACCAATCTTCCTTGCCCTCCGGAGGGAGCCATTCCTTATTATCAAGCAACCAACCAAACAATCAAATAAATAAAGGTGGGGCCAGAGTAGGGGCAGAAGAGGGAAAGGGTTTCAGGAAAACTAACCAACATACCCACCACGTATGTCAACAGCTGATTGCTCCACACCTATTGTCCCCCTACAGGTGTATTTTCTCCTGTCTTCAACAAGATGTTGAATTTTCATTATAATTGCATAATATTGTTTCATTTTCCCCCAGGTTCCTTCCATTTACATAGTGACATATTTGTAGTTATTTTGTCATTACAGTATAGACTAAGAGACTATCCATTCTTTATTTTCCTAGAATTATGTTCTAACAAAAATAGCTTGAATAAGTGGATTTAAAGCATTTAGGATTGTTTTCTTCTACAAGATTTTATAGTCATGGGATTTGACCTGTGTTCTTAACAGAATTAGAATGTATATAAATTCTTAAAAGTATCAGATAGTCTAAGTCTCTTCTACTAATATCCAGGGATTTTTTCACTAATTACTTTTCCCCAGCTTTGTTTCTTCTATTTCCTTGCACCTAACATTTGTATTTGAATTTCAGCTAAGTATGTGTTCTAATATGGAAACTGTACCAACATGCTATCAAAGTTACAGCTGTCATTTATTTGGCATTTATCTGGGACAAAGTCCCCCTCTTGTCAGTGAGGCCACTAATAAAATGACATATTATGGGATCATTTCACTACCTTATTTCAAAGATTCATCATTTTGTCAGTATAGGTGATCTCTCCACTAGGAGAAATCACCACCCTTTTGTAGACTTTGAGATGTGGTGGATGGAAAGCTTCAATTTAGGAATGAAACCTGATCCATAGATTTTAATTTCCCTCAATCTTTTTTTCCAAACATCTAAAACTAGCCTTCATAAAAAGTGGAAACTACTTAAGACAAGCTGAGAAGATTACCTTGTATAGGATGCCTCTGGAACTTTCTGCTAAAATCTTAAGTTTTTATTAAGCAGATGATCAGCAAGGATCCTAATAAGTTATAGAGGGTCCCCAAAGTCTTCTTGAAGCTTCAAGCTATTAAAACTAATGAGCTTACAACTGTACTAGGACTTTGTGGACACTCTATATACAGAATCTGGTAGGAAATGGACATCTCTAACAGCATTGTTGCTTTGTACTGGTGACATTTTTTTTTTACTTGAAGTCTCTGTTATTTCAATTGACCAACTCACCCTTCAAAAGATCTGGCAAATAAACATGTAGATCACCTCCCTGATGTCATGGTCTTCTTCGAGAATTAAGGACAAACAATAAATAACAAGAGTTGTGGTCATCTGACAAGTTTAGCCTACTCCAGCTCTGAACTCCAGAGCTTGAGAGATCCATCAACCTCAGGCCCTCAGGTAGCAGGAATTTCAAGTATGAACCAACCACACTCAGCTCATTTTCTTTTTTTCTTCATCCTGACCACTTCCCAATAAGTCACCCTCCCAAAAAACAGGGTTGATGATCTCCTCAAATTACTATTTGCACCAGCAGATTTAAATAATTTTAATAACTTGGGGATCTGATTGTTTACATTACTCAGGAGAACACAATTCTTCTAGGATGAAGAAGGGAAGATTTTCCTCTTTTGTTCTTCACCTGTCATTGTATCCTTCACCTGGGCTTAGTTAGCCTGGGCAAGGAAAATGTCTTCTACTTTCACTCTCAAGAGCAGCCCAGCTGCCAAGCTTCACTGTGCAGTCAGTTACATTACCACAGAAACAAGATGCACTTTAATTCAATATGATAAGCATTTTCAACACCTACTGTACACCAGGTACTATGCTGGGGATACCAGTTAGGGATATAAAGACAAAAAAGTACCAGTCCATGGCCTTGAAGGGCTTTTATTATCCTGGGGATAGGTGGGGAGGGAGAAGTATGTGTAGATATAGATATAGATACAGATATAGATATATCTGTAAGTATACAGATAAGTAAATGTAAGATTTCCCATTATGTTGTAGAGACGAGGGAAAGAATGGCTAAGAATAAATGCTATGCTATAGAAACACTGATAACATAGTCTCAAGATGCTCCTCACTAATTTTGTTTTTATTTAAATGGAATAAATTCAAGTCTTACAGATGTTCCAGTAAGAAATGGAATTGGAGCTATAGATTTTGATTTTCCTCAAAATTTTTTTCCAAACATCTAAAACTAGCCATTACAAAAGGTGTGAACTATATAATAAGACAAGCTGGAAAGGTTAGATTGTATAAGATGCCTCTGGAACTTTTTTGCTAAAATCATAAGTTTTTATTAAGCAGATGACCAGTAAGGATCCTAATATGATACACGGGATCCCCTAAGTCTTGGTGCAGTTTCAAGCTATTGAAGCTAATAAGCTTAAAACTGCACTAGGACTTTGGGGACACCCCATATACACAATCTAGTAGGAAATGGACATCCCTAACAGTAATGATGCTTTCTACTGGTGACCTTTTTGTGACTTGAAGTCCCTGTTATTTCAATTGACAAAGTCACCCTTCAAAAGATTTGGCAAATGGACATTTAGATCACATCCAATTCCTCTATAAAGTTTTATGAGTAAAGTATTGGGTTAAATATCAAGGATATAAAGAGATTTGTTGACTAAAATACAGCTGGGAGAATGAACCATTTTCCCCATAAATGTTTCACACACAGCTAGGGGAATAGATGCAGATGGAGTATAACTTAAGTGTTTTCAAACTGGAAAACAGTCCTACAGAAGAGCTAGCTTCTGAAAGACTCAGCCCATTGTAGGCTTGGCTGCATCTTCTGTCTTTTAAACAAAGGGGTGACATCATTTAGCAGGTGGGACAAAGCACGGTTCCTCAATAAATGAATAAGAATGGAAACATAGTTCTATTTAAATAGTTTAAAATAGTTCTGTTTAGGATCCCTCCCTCTGATCATCAGTGAAAGACTGGAAGGCAGAGCAATTTTTTTTTAAGTTTGTTTGGTAGAAGATACTGGTGTGTTCTTGTAATCTCTCAATATGTTTAACATACTTCTGAATTTGAACTTATTCATGAAATCCGTTTAGTTGGTTTCTGACAGCTTCCAGTAATTTAAATCCAAATACTTTACTGGGGAGAAATGGGTGGCAACCCTTGGGGGAGGGGGATCCAGCAGGGGCAAAATACATTTCAGCTGTTGCCTAGGAGTCATACTAAGATATTTCAACAGAGAGCAAAGTGCTTGTAGGTCAATGATACGCACAATTATCCAGGAAGTTTTTGTGGTTTGTTAAATTCAATCATTTGTAAGTTTTAAATGAAGACTGTCTGTACAACCTTCCTTCAACATTTAAAAATTTGTTGGCACGTACTTGAGTAGGCAGGTAAAGAATGATGATGCCAAGGCCTGAACAACCAAGACAGTGAAGTTTATAAGCTTTTTCAACAAAGACCACCCATTAGCTGCACATACCGGCTGCCATGCTCAGAAGTTAAATCTTGTTCCTGTGGACTCCTGCCAATGCATTCCTGCAAGTAAGAAGCTTTTTTGTTTTTAATGGTGCAAGGGCCGAATTCATTCATGCTTAACATCAGTAGCACACAAAGAGGGGTTGAATGTGATTTAAAGAGAAATGGGATTATAGAAAACATACAGTGCTACAAGCTTGAAAGTTCTGCATGAGAATGCCTAAGAAAGCACCCATTGCTTCCAAATTGATTTCCTCCTCTATGTGATATATAATCAGCTAGTTCTATTTTGTTCTCCTCCAGTCTGGCCACTTATCCCCAGTATAATATTTTGGTTATAGTTGCAGAATAACCTGATAAGTAGTAAAAATAACATGAATGTTCTCTGTGGATAGTATGTTGAATGAAGGACAGATAGTCAGCTTAAATCATCCAGCTTTTAATTGAGCACCGAGTGAAGTGGAAAGAAGGCTAGACTTTGTAAGAAGTCTTGGGTTTGAAACTTGTATTTGCCTACTAGTAGCTATGACACTTTGAGGTAGTTAGGTGGCATAGTGGATACTAGACTTGGAGTCGGGAAGGCCTGAATTCAGATCTTGTATATATGGATTTCTATTGGTTTGGAGTCTTATTATATTTATATATTTTTCAAAAAAAAATTTTTTTTTATGATTTTGAAAAAAAATTAAAAGTTTGACTCACACCCAACAGTTTTTCTATCCTCCATCCTTCATGACTTTCTTATCATCTGTATATAATTTATCTTGCAGTTTTCCCAGATTTTACATAAACACACACACAACACACACACACACACACACCTTAAACACTTATGGTAGTCAGTTCTATTCATTTTTTTAATATTTACTGTGTACCTTTTCACACATGGCTCTCCATCTCCTGTCTTTGTGCCTTTGTTCTGCTTGTCTCCCATGCCTGGAATACTTTCTTTCTTTCCTTTCATTTCATGGAATCTGTGGTTTCCTTTTGTTTTGTATTGGATCTAATATAGGTGTATGTGTTTATTTTCAGACATACACACATCTACATCTACCTGTACTTTCTCCTACCTATAAATTATAAGCTCCTCAAGAGCAGGGACTGTTTTACTTTTGCCTTTGTTCCCCATAGTCCCTGCCATTTGCTTGGCTTATACTAGTTGCTTAATAAATCCTGACTTTTTCAAGCATATAGAACATAGTGCTTGGGTGTAGGGAAACCAGGTAGTAAATTTTATGAGGGATCCTTTTGTCCTCATAAAATTTATATCCTTTTGAAAAAAAAATTGATATCTCTCTTTTTTAATATCATTACCAAAGCCATCCTTCTCTCTTCCCCTCCCCAGAGAACCATCCCTTATTGTCAACTGCATGACTGTACTCTCTTGACAGCACTCTTAGTTCAGCTTCAACATGGGAAGAAATGAGGCACTCACAAGTCTTTGAACATTTAGCCCAAGAAGGATGACTTGGACCTAACGGTAAAAATATGCAGCAAGGATACAGGAGCGCTGAGCCTCTTCAGAGGCTGCACACCTTTACTCTATATGGAAACATGGCTATTGCATCAAGGAGGGAAATATCACTGCTGCAGGCTTCAGAAATTGACCAAGTCTAAAGGAGCTAGATTCCAAGCTCGGGCTTTTTATGCACTTAGAAGACCAGAAAGCTGGGGCCAAATATACAGAATAATGAAGCCCTAAGGCAGCTTTGTCATATTTTTAGATAAAGCCACACCAAGTTGTGGGTGAAAGGAAAGAATCTAACCTGAGGCAGGGGAAGGTTTGTCCTATTATATACACCTTATAACAATAAAAAAAAGAAAGAGTTTTAGTGGGGGGAGGTAAGGAAGTTCAGTTAAACTCACCCACATGTCAACTTAGTCTGACAGTACATGCACTGTCATACCCATAGTGCTCTACTTTTTCAATGAAAGGACAGAGATACATTTTCTCAGCCATTCTTTGGAGCTTAGTTTAGTCATTATAATTATAATGCTGTCAGTGTTGTTTTTGCTTATTTCTTTTTCTTTTTCTTTTTTTTCATTTCAAATGGTTGTGATCTTTGTTATTTTGTCTCCCTGGTTCTGCTTAATTTACTTTGCTTTAATTTAGTTTCATATACCCCAACATGCATATTAAATTAGTTTATCCATCTGTGTCTTCCCAGACAACTTTCTATTCTTCATATCCTTAATGTCTTATAGTAATTATTATAGTAACTCACAGGAACATTCCTGTAACTTCATTACTACAGTTTGTTTAACCACCAACCCCTCACTCCAATCAACTACTACTTATTTTCCAGTTCTTTGTTCTTACAAAAGTGCTGATATAAATAAAAATAAATAAATAATATAAATAAATAAATAAATGAAAATATACATAGGTCCTTTCTTTGAAGTTTACATTTTGGTAGATCAAAGTTCCTTTCTTTTGGACCTCATTGATTTAACAGCTATAGTCACTCAACTTTCATAGGTTTTGAGAACCTAAGGTCACCTCTTTGTCATAATCAGACATTTAAGGTAATGCAGAATAATAATAATAATAATAATGATAATAATAAAGCATTAAAATCTCTCTTGAATTTACTCAAGATTATATTTGATATAATTATATGGTAGAATGAAATTGATTTTGAAACAGTACATGATATAGTATTTTCTTATTGATATAGTTTCATATACCCCAACATGCATATCAATATTAAATTGATGAGACTATTTTGGAATAATCCTTGAGAGGCAGCATGATGATTTGGAAAGTCTAAGCCCAGTGGACTGTAAGTCAGGAGACCTGAGTTCTATTCTCAGATCTGCCATTAACTTACTACAAGTCATTGTGCAAATTATTTAATCTCTATAAATCTATTTCTTTATCTTTGAAATAGGCAGCATGTTGGCACAGTGGTCAGAGTGCTAGACCTAGAGTCAGGAAGATCTAAGTTCGGATCCATCCCTTAGACATCTGACTTGCTATGTGACCCTAGGCAAGTCCTTTAACCTTTGTCTGCCTCAGTTTCTTCATTTATAAAATGGGAATTATAAAAAACTTACCTTATAGGGTTGTGTGAGGATGATATAATATTTGTAAAGGGCTTTGCAGACCTTAGAGTGCTATGTAAGTGCTATTTTTATTATTATTATTATTATTATCATTACAATTAGACTAATTTACATTATCAACTGATCAGAGGAGGCAGCTACAGAGTTGCAAATGAAACTCTAGATTTAGAATCATGAAACTTTCAACTCAAATCCTGGCTCTGTCATTCTATAAGTTATTTCACTTCTTTTGGCCTCAGTTCTCTAACCTGTAAAATGAAGGCCTTGGACTAAATGATCTCCAAGGAACTTGTCAGCTCTAAATGCTCTGATCCCATGAAGATAACGTCTAAAAGAGTTAACTCAAGTCACATTAAGAAGGGAACATTTCCTGACTCCTAGTTAATATATTTTCTAAATAAACTAACTTTCATTGCATGAAGTTAGTACTTACAGCAATTTTTTGCATGTGGTACAAGGAGCAGTGTGGGGAGTGGTGCATGCAAGGGAGTGGAAGTGTACTCTGAGTGTACATGAAGCTGCTACTGAAGGCCCTTGTGTACTCTCAGAGTCCTTTAAATTTTGGCATCCAGAGGCAAAGTTCTGCCTTCGATATAGCTCTGAGTTATGTGTAGGAAATATAGTATTACCAAGAAAAATAAGAGTATAGAAATACATGGTTATAGGCCAACAGATCTCTGATCTCATCAATTTGGAAGTTCCCTCCAGCAATAGAGATTCATGCCTGCCATCTTGGGCAACCTTTGTCCATGTTTTCCCATAAGTTCACCAAAGGGGGGCCAATCAGTGTCCTGGAGGCCTCCTCTTGGTTGTCTAACTGACATACTTCAATTTTTCCAAATAACAAACCCATTTTATTTTCCTATTATAAATTTCCTTGGTGACCTTTTTACTACTATTCTTCTTCAAAGTTCTTCCAGTTAAAATGATGTATGTAAGTATCCATGTGTACATACATATACATATACATATGTATGTGTATTGATCCACAATATTCTTAATCCATTCGGTCTTTTCTGTGAGGATAATCAGACAAAACTTTGGTTAGTTACAAACTTTTTCTATGAAACTCTATGATGTTCCAGGGTGCTATTCTTCCAGTGTGACATGCAAAAGTGAGAACATCTGAATGGCCTTACCATTAGGCAAGAAATCCTCTCCAATTTGGTCTCTATGGTGGGGCTTCTCCCTCACAACTCTGACAAGTATGCCACTCTGTTTGATATATCATCTAATGGTTTATAATGAGAATGTCACTACCCATGGTTAGTTCTATTGTTATATCTTTCAATGAGTTGGTTCCAGATTTGGAACAGTAAAAGAGAGGGGAACAGGCTACACAACCCTTACTTCATGACTCCAACCTTCTCATGGAAAGAAAGGCCCATCATCTTCTTAATATTACCATTTTACTTACATTAATATATAAAAGTGAGGTGAGGACTCTAATAGTCCCCAGAGAATTTAAATAAATGTCATTCGTAATTCGATGGAAAGGAGCTAGTAGGTATGAGAGACTGTGACATATGACCAATAAAGAACTCTGAAAAACAAGATTAAAGAATACCATCAGGGAAATGTAGGATATGTAGAGTATATGGGCTGGTAACATGTTGAGGGACATGGGTGATAGAACAGCCTTCATGCTCCACTGGTAACTTTACAATGTCAGAAGAAAACAAAGAAAGCCTCCTGCATATTCAGTCAATCCCTTATAGCAAAATTATGGAAGGACAGGTCACATGGTTGCACAGGATATATAGATATTAGATGGATTATTAGAGGGAACTCCCAAATCATTGATATTACTCATCCATTTGACCATTTCATAGTATTTATTTTCAAATACTTTCAAGGAATCTCTGCTGATTTTGATTTATGGAGGGGAAATACCTTCCCACTCATGGAAAAAATAATCCTTTTAACAACTATCATTAGCTTTTTTCCTCAGACTATTGCTAGGGGCCATGGCACTGTGGGTAGAAAACTAGGCTTCAAGTCAGAAAGACCTAGGCTCAAATCCCACTTCAGTCACATATTGACTGTTACCCTGAGCAAAGTCATCAATGGTTCTCAATGGTTCTCAGTGGTTCTCAGGCTTTTTGGTCTCAGGACCCCTTTACACTCAAAAATTATTGAGAACTCCTACTAATGAGTTTTCATTTATGTATGTATGTATGTATGTATGTATGTATATACACATAAGTTACTATATTAGAAATTCAAATGTTTTCATATTATTGTGAAAATGGTTTTGACATCATAACCCTCTAAAACAGTGTCAGGAACTCCCCGGGGTCCCTGGACCATACTTTGAGAACCACTGCCCAGGACAACTTTCTAAGGCTATAAATAGCCAAGAAGGTGCTTTTTCGGAGGAATTCACCATACTAATGAAATCAGAAGTCCAGTCCTTATCCTTGTTTAAAAAATATCATTAGGTAGATGGTGCAACAAATATTAAATCACGACACAGTTAATTATTGATATGATAATTAAGAAAGAAGTCTCACTTCAAAAGTCTTCATACTGAAAGCATTCTCACACATATCTAGTGCTCTGCCATAGTTTATGGGTCACAGATATATGACTAACATATTAATGAACATTCACAGATATGGAATTGTTCTGAGTACTATCCAAGCTAAAGTACATTGCATCTGCCTAACCCAAGTGTACAATTTAAAATAGACAAGTGGCAGAAGTGTAAGTGAATAAAACTAACATTTATAGAGAATAGTAAAGTTAGTTCAGCACTTTTCTCACAAAGGCCTTGTGAGGCAGATAGGCATCTTAACAGCACATCTACTACTCTGAAAGTGAAAAAATGGCTATATCCCTGATATAAAGCTAGAATAAAATAAGAAAAAGAAAAGTGACTCTCAGTCCTTTGAAGTTTTCTTAAATGATCTAAGTAAATGATGTTCCTCTAGTTCACATTTAAGATCTTAACAGTTATGTTCAGCCATTGAAAGTTAGACTTAAACATATTTGGAATTTTACTTCTTTTTCATATCATGCAATTTCATTTCTAACAAAAATATACAGAACTTGGAGGGGTCCAGAAAAAGCACAATCTAGAACAATGACTTTCAAATAATAGACTGTGATTTGGAGGATTAATCTCTGCAGCCATGGATTCAAAGCATCTGAAGTCAGCTCAGTGATCTCAAGTCTAGATAAAAACTGTTGTCAAGGAGAAACTAATGTTACATAATTAATTATTCACTCTTTTGAGTGAATTTATCTAGATGCTGTTATATGATGATTCAGTAGCTCATTAAAAAAAATTAACTAAAGATGGACATAAAGAAAACCAAAACCACCTACATGAACAATGGAAAATGGCTCCTTCAAGGTAAATTATCTGTGTACTTTCATCAAGGTTCTGTAAATTCATCATTGTGGTTATTCTCTCCAAAATGAAGATGGTGATGCTTTACAACTTAGTAGGTGAACCTTTGAGAATCACTGTGGCTGAAAAAGTCATTACCCTGTAGTCTCTCTGAGGCTATGAGCTTCTCTGAATTGAAGTAGGTTAGTCCTGGAATAACAATTACATATTTCTCAATTGAAAGGGAGAACAAAAGAAACAAACATAAAGTACCCAGTGTTTTGCATGCTTAAATATTAAGTTTTGGTGCTTGCATGTCACTGGGAGGTAATCCTGAAATTCCTCAATTGGTCAGGGCACCTGAGATCATTTCTTTTCTTGTTTTTTCACTAAATAGCTACACGACCATGGGCAAACCAGTAGGCCTCTATGGGCCTAAAATGAGGAGACTAGATTGTAAGACTTCTGAGATCTCTTTTTTGTTCTAACATTCCATCACATCAATCTCTATTTTGTCTTTGAAGACATAGAAACTGAATAGGAGGTTTAAAAATTTGAAAAGAAAAAAAAATCAATTGTCAAAAGAGTTACATTCTCTCACTTTATCTATTTGTATTTCCAGTGCTTGGCATATAGTAAGTGCTTACTAAATGTTTTTTCATTCAAAAGGCATTCATTTAGCAGGCTGAGTGGGATTTTCCACTTTCTTGGCCTTAATTTGCCATCAGAGAGGTGATATAGAGTTAGCCATGGATACAGACAGACCAGGGTACAAGTCTTGTCTCAGACACATACTGGCTTCTTGAAGCAAGGCAAGTTACTTGAACTCACAGTATTCTGGGAAACTGTCTAAGGCTATCACTGACAGACAAGATATAGACCCTCATTGATAGAGAGCATTTTTCTTACCAGAAACTTCCAAGAATCACTGAAACCACAGATGCCATCCTTGTTAGCCTAATTGGCCATTGGAGTTTTCTTGTCTTGCCAAATTACATTGTTTAGACATCATCCACCAGAGACCCTTTCCCCACTGCTGCAAGAGCGTTATTTTCATTTAGCAATGTTGATGGATTGAAGAATGGTAAATCTGTGGGTCACGTTACTGTTATCCCTCTGGAATTATATGCAAAGTTTATCTACCACTAAATATCAGCAGGGAATCTAGAAGCAAACTACCAAACAAAAAGAGACAGCAGTGTGGCTATTGTCTGATTCTGTCCTATTTTCCATGGCCATCCATGGTGTCATTATTAGCAACAATAAATCAAGATCTAGTTTCAGATGTTTGTACATTTAGTTCTATCTGTAGTATATCAGACAATTGTGTTTCTTCACTCAATGACAGATGGCTCAGATATGAGTGGAGACAGGATACTGGGGATAAAGCAATTGGCCAAAAAAGCCTCACCTGCTGCCAAAGAGGTAAATGCACCACAGTGGCTTTCTGTAGACAACTGTAGTAGAAATGGGATTGATGGGGTGTGTAGGAATGAGTCAAATAAACTACAAGGACAAAAAATCACATACAAACTATTTTTATTTATTTATTTATTCATTCATTCATTCATTTATTTATTTTTGATATTGTCCTTTCATTCTCACATTCCTCAAGCAATTATTATCATTGGATATGGACAATGTGCACAATTCAACTCTGGGGGAGATAAAAAGTTAAGGAAAATATAACTCATTTTGCCCTTAAAAAAATCTTTAAAATTCAGGGGCAGCTAGTGCTAAAGTCAAAAATATAGCCTAAAATTGAAGCACAGCGGATAGAGCACCAGCCCTAGAGTCAGGAGAACCTAAGTTCATATTCAGCCTCAGACACTTGACACCTACTAACTGTGTGACCCTCGGCAAGTCACTTAACCCCGATTGCCTTGCCCCCCCCAAAATTAATGAAGGCAATAAACTAGATATATAATTCAAGTAGCATTTTATTATTAAATCCAAACTAAGTACTAAACATTGTGCTAGATGCTGGAGATACAAAACCAAAAACAATTTAATTTAAAACAATTTAATTTAAAAAAGAGGAATAAAAAAATACCATGAGATCAGATAAAGGAGAGATTGTTTCCAGATGGAAGCTCAAAAAACTCCTTGCAGGAAAGCTGGTGTTAGAACTAGACCTTGAATAATAATAATAATAATAATGATAATAATAATAATAGTGATGATGATAATGATAACTAACATATGATTTTAAGGCCTGCAGAGTACATGTGTATCTCTACCTATGTCTGTCTATCATTTATCTATCTGTCTATCTATCTCTCTGTCTGTCTATCTATCTAATCTCATCTGATCCTCACAATGACCTTACAAGGTAGTTAACATTATCTTAATTTTTATAACAAAGGCAGGAAACTGGGGCAGAAAGACATTAAGTGATTTGTCCATGGTCATACAGCTATTAAGTGTCTATGGCACAATTTGAACTTAGGTTTTCCTGGTTCCAAGTCTACCACTTCTCTTCCCTAGGCTGTTACAGGCCAAGATAGAAAAAGGAGGGAATTCTAGGAACAGGTAAAAGTGCAAAGTGAGGAGATAGAAGAACCCTGGCCATATACATGAGGCAGACAGTGGTCCAATTTCACTAGCTGGTGTTGTCATTCTTCATTTTCAAAGAGGACCAATGGCATCACAGGTGTTGTCTTGACTTGTGCATGAATTAAATTTAAGTGAGACAGAGTTGTGCAAAGTAGTCATCCAAGGCACTGAACATGCTATAGCTTCTTGGAGCCAGAAGTGAGAGTTGGGTGAAGATGGATACCAAAGGTGGATGAGCAGCCCTGATCAGGGTGGCCTAGCACCACTGGTTCGAGGGCTTGACTAGAGGGTAGAGTACACAAGAAGGAGGAGGAAGGGAAGGGTATGAAATTAAACAGATTGTGGAAAGTCACAAAAACCAGCCTTTAGAATCCAGTATCTCTTTGCAAAGTTTCAATTAATGGAGGACTATGTTGAAATCTGAACCTTATGGAAACTAATCTAGCTTACTTCTCAATGGATTGGAGAGTAAAGCAGCTAAAAGCAGACTGACTTCTTAAGACACTGTTGCAATAGTTGCAGTGAGGAGGTAACTGGGACCCGAAATAGGATGCTGGCAGTGGGAATGAGGAAAAGACAATATCAGGAGATATGGGGCAGAGAGAATGTATAGGAATTGATGACTGAGTATGTGGTCCTGGAGATAACTCTGAAACCATGAGTGTAAATGAGGGGGAGAATAATAATGTCATTGACAGACATTAGGAAATCAGGAAGAGGGACAAATTTAGATGGGAAAGATCATAGGACCATAGATTCAGAGCTGGAAGGGTTCACTAATTCAACCCCTTCATTTTATGAATGAAACTGAGACTCAGAGAGGTTAGATGACTTGCCGAAGGTCATTCAGGAAGTAAATGCCATAACTAGGGTATGAAATGAAGGTCTATCACTCCAAGTTCAGCCTTCCCAGTTCTACATTCTTTCTAATATATCCATTTTTAAAAAGTGCTAAGCCTGAGGTTCTATTGAGACACTCTGATGGAGTCAGGTAGACACTTGGGTTTGTGGGAGAGAAGTCAGGGCTAGATATGAAAAATTGAAAATTGTCTGCAAAAAGATGATAGTTGAATTCTTCAGCTACTTCTTAAGCTTTTATGTCAGTACTACTGACATAAAAGTTGATAAAGAGTAATAAAGAATTGTTAGCATGGAAAGAGATACCTGAAGTTATACAGTCTAGTCTCATCTTATTCTTGCCCATGGTCATATAGCTAGGGAGTAGCAGAGCAGAAATGGAAGTGTGGGAGTAGATGAGCTCACTAAGGGAAAGAGTATGCAGAAGAGAACCTTGTGGTTTTGTCCTACTTTGTTAGCTACTATGATGTTAGGGAAAGAGGAGGGAGTGTTGGTGGAGACAGAAAAGGAGGAACCAGAAGAGTTTTTGTTGTGTCATTGAAGCTAGTGGAAGAACACACTTAGGTGGGAGAGGGGTGTTCAACAGTATCAAATGCTGTAGGAAGCTCAGAGGTTGAGGATTTGAAAAAAGACTATTGATCTGGCAATTAATTAGATTCCTTATTAAATTACTGATGATTGTGAGAAGAACAATTGCCAGTAGTAGATACACAACAATATAACTGCATATTTGTATCATGAAAATTAAATGTTCCAAATTGTATTGCAGCATATTTAAGAAGTCTAAAGACATGTTATGAATTAAAAAGACATTTATGGTCAATATGGGAACTATTAGCTTTAAAAAATAAAATAAAATCACCTCTTAAAAATGTTGATTTTGTCTTGAGATTTGAGCCATTTTTTTTCTTTTCTTTTCAATTTGTTCTCCAGATCTTATTGTGGCTAAGTAACAGTCATGTATTGGCTGGAATATTAGAGCAGGTATTTGCTGCTGCTTGGTATAAATTTTTACTTTTGCCTTTAAAAAGAATAAAAGACAATTGTGAAAACATGAACACTTTAAAAAAAAAAAGCTGTACTAGTCATTTGGAAGGTGAAAAGTATAGTAAAGTCTAAGCAACTGATTGATTTTCCTTCTAGAGTCTATTACTGAAAATGAGTAAAGGAAAAGACATTCTCCATATTCATTGCTTAAAATTTCACTTTCTTCCAGTCTAGAGGGAAAGCAATAATAAAGTCCAAATATTCAGACTGTTTTGGGATCATCCAAATACAATATCCCATTTTAAACCTAGCACACACACACACACACACACACACACACACACACACAATCAGTATCAGAAGGACATTTCCTTTAACTTGTCTTCTACAAACTTAAACCTCTCAAAAAAAATGATCACTTTTAAGATGAAGACCTCCCTGTTTTTAAACTTTAGCTCTGGTTCTGGAAAAGGAATTAAAGAGCAGGAGATATATGTCAACAATTCAACTATTATCTCCTGGGAAATAGATTTTTCCTTGTCTGTTCAGATTTTCCCATTGGGTAAGTCCAACAGCGGGAGCTGTCTACAGCTCAGAAATTCCATGGAATGATACGGTCATTAAGAAGACCATCAGGGCATGTCACTTTAGAGATAAACTATAAATATGTGCATAAAAGGGTGGCTGATGTTTTATGTTGTCTGTTATGGTTCCATTGTGTTTAACTTCAAGGGTGCCTTATTTCATTAGAGAAATATAATTTAAAAGATAGTGACCTTAGTTTTAGTCTATCAATAACAGAAAATTTTTAAATGCTCTTACTTTAATGGGGATTGGGATTTTATGTAGCACTATGTGTCAGGCACTGTACAGGTATTATCTCATTTGATACTCTTAACAACCTTTGGAGCTAAGTGCTATTATTCTCCCCATTTTCCAGTCAAGAAAATGGAGGCAAACAAAGGTTAAGTGACTTGCCTAGGGTCACATAGCTAATAAGTATCTAAGACCAGATTTGAGGTCTTCCTGACTACAAGCCCAGCACTTTCTCCATTGTGCCATCTTGCTGCCCCTACATTTAAGGTAACATACAAGAAAACATACTGTAGTGTAGATATTAACCTGTAAAGGCCAAGGGGACACATGACAGTTATTTCCAAATATTTCATTATCAAAAAATTATGTTAGAGCCCAATGGGGCTTTAGAGATTATTTATTTCAATCTCCATATTTTACAGATAAGGAAAATATATCTATAGGAGTGAAAAATGACTTACCCAGGTACACACTGTGAGGTGGCATCCAAGGTGGAATAGGAACCTAGTTCTTTTGACTTTGTCTCATGTTCTCTCTACTCTATTATCCTCAAAGGCTGTAATGTGAAAGGGGGCAGTCGATTATTTTAGTGGCTGTTAGGCTCAGTGGGTAGAAATTACAAAGAGGTAGGCTTCAGGTCAACATAAACAGGTAAACTACATTAAAGTTATCCAGTAATAGCTTGGGGTGCCTTGTAAGGTGCTAAGCACTCTGTTGCTTAAAGAAATACTGTAGAGGAGATTTCTGGATTGGGTGGAAGGTGAGTTCACTATTAACATTCCTTCTATTACACTTTGATTCTAAGTAGAATATTATTGGTTACAGTTCAACATGCATCTATTTATTGCCTAATATGTATATACAACTGAAGCAGTACATGCGTGAATATTGAAAGGGCCTTGAAGCCAGGCAAATGTTGGGCATAAGACTCCTCTACCATATTCTGACTCTTTAAGACTATTAGCTGCAGTGAAATCATAGGCCCAGTTCCTATTCTATAAATGGCACAGGGCACTATTTAAATATGTGTTAAACCTTAAGGAATGAGGTGCAGAATGGATCACTAAAATATTATAGCAATTATATCTTTCAGCTGTCTGCCAGGACAGAGCTTTCACTGGTTCTAGGACAGAGGTGGGGAACATGTGGCCTCAAGGCCACAGGTTCTCCATTCTTGCTCTAGGAGAAGTCATGACACAGGGAAACTTTGTCTCTTCCTCACTCTAAATCCACAATCAGTTCCTAGTGTCTGTAGTCTCTCTTTGTCTTCTCTCCATTTCAAATCTGCTCCCACTCTTATCTCTTCTGTTTCCATGCCAGACGTGGCATCTCATTCCTCCCTCCACCCTGTGGCTAACTGTGTAACCCTGGGCTGGACATTTCAACTCTCCAAGCCTCAATTTCTTCATCTTTAAAATGGGGAGACCCTATCTCCAGTGATATGCTGAAAAATGTGTAATGACCAATTCTTTGAAAAAAAAAAGTACACATGACACATTTTAAAATTTAATCTACCAGTTTAAGTTGACTCCAGAATACCCTTTCCTACCTCTCAGGGTAGTTGTGACAGGGTGCATGTCCAGTGTGGGAGGGAGAGTGGCCTTGAGGTCTGCCCCTAGCTCTGACACTTTACTACCTGCGTGACCTTAGGTAAATCACTTCAACTCAGTTTCCTCAGCTTTGAAATAAGGAGTTTTCACTCCATGTTCTCTGAGACCACTCCAGCCCTAAATCTGTGCTCTTGTATTTTGTAAACCTCAAGGCTTGTATGCTCATCAATTATTATTTTTCTCTTTGTTTGTTTGAAATGGATTTTCTCTCAATTCAATTCTACCTACTTTTCACCCAGCTCAGGTAACACTTCCATATGTGTGTATGTGTGTGTGTATATACACACACACATACATATAAGCACATATGTATGTGTATATATTACGTGCATGTGTGTTTATATACATGTATGTGTTTACATATACGTGTGTGTGTGTCAGCTAAGTGGCACAGTCTATACAGTAGCAGCCTGGAGCCAGGAAGACTCATCTTCCTCAGTTCAAATCTGCCTTCAGATACTTACTAGCTGTGTGACCCTGGGCAAATCACTTAATCCTTTTTGTCTCAGTCTCTTATCTGTAAAATGAGCTGGAGAAGGAAATGACAAGCCACCCAGCAGTATCTTTGCCAAGAGAACCTCAAGTAGAGTCACAGAGTCAGATATGACTGAAACAACTGAACAACATACATACATATATATACACACACACATATATTTATGTGTGTCTGTATGTATATATATGTGCTGGTCCAAACTGCGCACACTCTTTCAATCAAATCAGCCAACCAGGGTCATACTCACGTATCATCGGAGGCCACCCGGGTAAATCAGAAACGAGCCGATCGGGGGGTGCAAAAACCTGAACTTTATTCAATAATCATCACAGCAAGGCCAGGCAGGAAGGCATAGTACCTAAAGAAGGAGGCTAGACAGAGAGAGTTTGCTCTCTGCCGTCCCCCTCCAAGCGGCACAGTCCTTGCCTAGGGAACGCGCACTCCGGCCACTTCCCTGTACCCCGCTTCCTCCCCAGCCTGTCACAGCTCCATCCAGCACCGCTCCAGTCTCGGGAGCGTGAGCTCCGGTTACCTCTCTGAACCCAGATCCCATCCCAGTGCACCACAACTCCGCCCAGCACCGCCTCTGCCCCTGGAGCAAGAGCTCCAGTTACTTTCTGGTACCCAGTTTCCGTCCCACGTTGGCACAACCCCCATCTGGCAGTAGCTGGTACCAAACAGTCCCTCACATATATATCCGCACTGGTCTAAACAAACTTAATAATTTTCTCACTTGTTTACACTTATTTGTGAACATGTAGAGGACTGTGCTTTTTTTTTTTTTTGGAACCTCAGAACGTTGAAGGCACTTAAACTCTATTTAAAAAAATTTTTTTTATCTGTCAAATCTGGAGAGATTTCTATTAGTAATTCATTGCTTGGTGTGAATCTAAGTCCATGTGTTGCCTCCTCTGGGGTATTTGCATTTGGAAACTTTCTTTTCAAAGAAGTGTTAGATCTTGTCTTCTATTGTAAGAATTTCCTGCATTAGTAAGGAGGTAAGGGAAGTATTTATGTGCTTTGATACCCTTAGGTAGTAGTATTTTCCCTGGCACTCACTCTGTCCACAATTCTGGATGTGGCTTTATTTTTATTTGTCCTTAGAGAGATACACACCACAAGCTATAGTTTTCCAAAGGCAGATAATAGAGATTACATTTTGCTCTTTTAAAAAAAATGATTTTTAATGAGAAATTCATCAATTTTATACTTATTTCAGGAGTAATTTGAGATTTATATGGAAGGACCTTTCTTCTAGCTATATGCAACCTGTAAGGGGGAATATGTCTTAAGGCCAGATTGATACATTGGCCAAATGAAACAGAAATCAGATGATTGGATAATGGCCATAATCAAGGCTCCTTCCTCAAATCTGCTCTAGCTAGAGTAAACCTCACTGTAGCATGAAGAAAGTTGATCTGGACTCCCTTGTGCCAAATGAGGAAGGAGAAGGAGATTAAATTTACCCCCAAATATAATTTTACCAATTCAACAATCAAGGAACAGTTTACAAAGTTTACTATAAGTTTTTTTATTTTACTGTTTACCTACACTAACTAAAGGAGGGTAATAGATTTAAAGCTGAAAAGGAATTTAGAGGCCCTGCAGTCCTAACCTTTCAACTGAGGCCCAGAAGTATTAAGTGACTTGCCCAAGGTCACTGAGGTAATAAGTAGCAGAGCCAGGATTAGAACAGAGGCACTCTTACTGAAAAATCTACTCTGCTTCTCATGTAATATACTGCCTCTAATTATTATTGTTATTATTATAAATAATGTCAGTTAATAAACATTTATTAAGTGACTACTACATGCTAGGCACTGGATTAAGCACTGGGGATATATTCTCTGTCCTCAAGGAGCTTCCAATATTGCAAACAAATGTGTACAAACAAGCTACATACAGGATAAATATGAAATAATCAAAAGATGAAATAATAATAATAGAGAACATTAATATTATGCTTCAAGGTTTGCAAATTACTTTAGAAATATTTCATTTTATTCTCACAGCCTTGGGAGGTAAGTGCTATTATTATTCCCATTTTACTGATGAGGAAGCTAAGGCAGACAGAGGTTAAATGACTTACCCAAGATCACACAACTAGTTAGTGTATAAGACTGAATTTCAACTCAAGTCTTCCTGACTCCTGGTCCAACAGTCAGTCTATCTCCTGCCAGGAGAATGTAATGTTATCGAAAAAGAGTATATATAGTTATGTGACCCTGGGCAAGTCACTTAACCCTGCTTGCCTCAAAAAAGAAAAGAAAAGAATATTTGGGGTGGGGAACCTGTGGCCTAGACACCACATGTGGCCTTCTAAGTCCTTGGGTGAAGCCTTTGACTGAGTCCAAGTTTTACAGAACAAATCCTTATATTAAGGGGATTTGTTCTGTGATGTTTGAATTCAGTCAAAGGGCCATATGTGACCTTGAGGCTGTAGGTTTCCCACCCCTGGATAGGTTATTATGATACAAGGCTCTGGAATGAACCAGAAGGTCTAGTTATGTTGATTCATTCACTATGCATCTTTTGTAGTTATTCAGTGCACTGGGCCCAATGAGCATCAGAGATATCTCCTTTGGCAATGTGATCCATGAATATTTTGTTTATTCCAGAGGAACATTTTTGCTCAACATCTCTTACCACATAATTTTATAATAATAGAAATAATGGTTCATATTTATATAGTACCATAAATGCTTTCTTCATAATAACTCCATGAGGTGGGTAGAGCAAATATGATTATCCATATTTTTTGGATGAAGAAACAGATTTAATGAGGTTAAATAACTTAAATGAGATTTAAAGAAATCATAGGCTGGGAAGTTCAGTTCACTGTTTTTAAACACCTATGTCTTGCTAGTTATTGCTGGGAATAAAAGGGAAAAAAAGCTGAAAAAGATACCCCATCTTCTTAATAAGACACTTGCTAATGCTGTAGGAGCATAGATTTAGAGTGACAAGGGACCTTGGAAGTCATGTGATACAACCCCCTTATTTTATAGAGGTGGAAACTGAGGCTGAGAGGTTGAGTAACTTGTTCCAAGTGACACAGATAGAGATAGCTCCAAGTCACACTCTGATTACAAATATGCTGCACTCATGTCTTTACACAGCTCCTTCTTACTCCATTCTCTAAAGACTACAGGGCTAAGAAATTTGTAGAGATGTTTGATGTTAGCCAAAAGAGACTGCCAGGCTCAGGCAGAGAAAGGGAAGACAAAACCCTGAAAACAGTGCAAGTCTTCAGCTAAGTAAATCAATATGGTCTGGGAGACAGAAAGTTTAATGAAAATTTCATTAGTTAAGTCTTCATAAAAATTCAGTTCTACTTTGACACTAGAGGATTGAAACAAACACAGGCATCATTTGGAGTCAGAGGATTCAAATAAATACAATTATTTTCCTTCTTCAAAACAGCCAGCTTAACTTCTGTCACTAACACATTGAATCACTTAAGTAGAAAATTAGTGACAAGCTTCCATCTTCTCTCCCACATGACATAGTACTTTCTACTTCGAGACTTGCCTCCCAGCCTCTGTGAGGCTTTAAACTATAAACAGCCCCAGTTTACAGTATGAACAATAAACACACACACACATATACACAATACACCAGACTCACAAACACATCTAGCCACCTTGTCCCTGTGTAAGCTGGGTCTCTAGAGGAATCTGTAGACCTCAAAGTATTATTTTAGGAGCATGCCAACAACAAAGCACTTAGTAATGAAAGCCTGTCTTTACAGCCATCTCTTTATAGGTTATGGAACATTTGGGATGAATGGGGAGAAGCTCCAATGCTTGCAAAGGCTTTATTGCTAGAGTTAAAAACTTTAGGTAATAGTTTTAATAGAGCTCTGTAAAATGTAGTGAGATGGAAGGGAAGGGGGAAGAAGGGGAGGAGGAATGTGGCCCATAGGATAGTGATGGGACCTCTGTGGATGGCTCTGCATGTCATACCACAGTAGAGGACTATAGTTTGGGGTCGATGAAGGAAGAGGGCATGGAAGTGTCAAGTAACTTGCCCAGGGTCATCCAGAGAGGAATTTCTGCCCTTTAATGTTGACAGTCTGGTCTAGTTCTTTGATCATTCACCCTGCACTAGTTGCAGGTCAGAATCATGTCTTGGTCCTACCCAAAGAACATCCTTACTCATGAAGAACAGTGTTTGAAGGAGGATTGAGAATAAAAAAAATTTTAAAGCAAAAAACATAGCTTAGTATGGATTGGTAAAAAAAGAAAAAGAAAGTTGGTTAGAGAGGAGGATGAGCTTGGTTGAAGGACTGAGGGTGAAGAAACAAAATTGCTTTAAAAGAGAAAATTTTAAGAGTAAGAATAGAAAAAGAAAGGCTAGAAATGAATTTCAGGGACAGACTAAGACTTATTGTTAAAAGCGGAATAGGCCTCATAACTTAAAAGTGTGTAAGTTTAAAAACTGTATTAATATCGGAAAAAAACATCATTGCATTCTCAGGGGAGACAGATAGCTAAGAAGGCTAAAACTTAGTAAATGTCTTAGTATTTTATAGCTTGGAGAGATCTTAGAGATCATTTAGTTCAATTTCCCATATATTAATGAGATGATTGAACTTTAGAAGAGGAAAGTGACATGTCATGATATCCATCCAATTGATTTCTCAAAGCCATGCTAATATTCATATCTAAAAGGGGGCCCAGCCCGTGTTCCAAGAAGCTCTGCAAGAGTGGAGAGAGAGTTCCAAAATGTGCACAAGTAAATACAAATTACAAATACAAATTCAAAGTAAACACAAACACAGGTAAATACAAATATAGATTAGGAAGTGAGTGATAGGGGACCAAAGGACACATCCAGAGAGATGTTCTTAGTGTTCTAGGAAAAGTTGATGAAAGACAGTTTATTTTCAGCAGTAAATGGGTGGATCAGAGAAGGTTTCATAAAGTAGAAATTGCCTAAGCTGAGACCTGAAAGAGGATTTTCCCAGGTAGAGGTGAAGAGAAGGTAGGGGATTTCCAAGCATGGAGCCTCAGAGAACACCCAGTCTCTCAATCTGCTCCTCTATTAACTGAGTAAAAAGAAGGGGGTTCTTCAATTCCACTAAGCAAAGATTGAAACTGATCTTGTACAAGTATTTATTTCCAAGGCTTCTGTGTTTTCCGATGGTTTGAAATTGAAATGGAGGGCAATGCATCTCTTTGAAACCTGGGACTAAAGTTGTAGTTTCTACATGATTCACAAATTAGGTAATGATGTGGTTGAGGCAACTTGCCTCCTAGTCTTTCTGATTGGTTCGGTTTATCATAGAGCAATCTTTTAGATGTCTTGGCAGTCTTCTGATTTTAGTATCTTCTCTGTTGATTTATCTATTGGTTCCCTAATTTTTTAAACGGTTTTCTTCCTCCTGGGAGTTTTGTTGTTTTCACTTTCACCCTTTATATTCCCTTGTCACTGATATTGTAACTCTCTGTGTTTGTCTCTCTGTATCTCTCTCAGTTCCTCTGTCTCTCCGTCTCTCTCTGTCTCTGTCTCCCTATCTCTGTCTTTCGCTCCCTCTCCCTCTTATAGATTTACCTCTGTGACGGAACCTCAAAAATGTCTGTCTCCTTCCATATCAGGAAACTGACTCTTCATCATTTTTGGTCCCTACTCCAAATAACTTCTGAGGGGATATGACTGATCTTAATTAGATGTCCTTTCCCTTCAGGCCTGGTACAACTCCACACACTATTTTTGCCCTAGCTCCCTCCATGGTTTAGCTGGACTGAGTCAGTGTCTTTTGCATTTTTTTTTTTTTTTTTAGGCTTGAGGAAGGATGTAATGGATGTTCTTGGCAGAGTTTCTACCAGTTTGAGGTTCCTTAACTTACTGACCATCTCAAACTGAGCACAGAATTGCCCTTTACCCCTACTGACTTCCTCATGTGACTGGGATACCACAGAATGCTGGGGTAAAGGCAGGAACTTTGTGTGCTGAGAAAGACTGGGGCAGCAGAGAAATACTGATTGGGTTCCAGAGCAGAAGTCACTTCACAGGATGTGGAGGGAGCTTAGTAGCGATTACTGTTCACCGCGGTCAATTCATAAAACATTTACTTTGTTGCAACTTCTTGGTTTCTTAGCCTGTGGAAACATTTGTATTTGCTAAGCCTCTGGGACGTAATTCTCCCTCTCTTCCTCCTCCTTGTCCTCCTTCTTTCTTCTTTCTGCTCCTTCTCCTCCTTTTTCTCCTCCCCCTCCTCTTCCTCCTTCTCCTTTTTCTTCTCTTCCTTCTTCTTTTCCTCCTCTCCACCCTCCTCCTTCCCTCCTCTTTCCCCCTTTCCCTCTCCCCCTCCTCCTTTTCCTCCTTCTTCTCCTTAACAGATAATTTAGAAGAAGCATTTGAAATAATTTAGTCCAATCGCTTCTTTTAAAATGGGGGAAACTGAGGCCAAGAGAGAAATGACTTGTCCATGAACACATTGGTTGTGAATGGCAGTTGAGAGATTCATAACTCAACCCTGTGAAACCATGCTGCCTCTATTTATCCAAGAAATAAAGATATATATAATCATCATGAGCTACTAGAAATTGCCTCTAGAAAAACCAAGAGTATCCACCTCAAAAGACAGGTCTGAGTATGAGAAATAATAATTGGTCATGAAATAATTAGATGTTTATTAGAATAAACCAGAAGGAAGGTTTAAGACTATTGAATATCTTCTCTGCCAGCTACGTTTGTAATTAAAACTGTGATGAATTGATCTGTCTCTTCCTGCTG
This sequence comes from Vombatus ursinus, assembly GCF_900497805.2. Taxonomy (NCBI): domain Eukaryota; kingdom Metazoa; phylum Chordata; class Mammalia; order Diprotodontia; family Vombatidae; genus Vombatus; species Vombatus ursinus. Next base: position 90,898,380 of record NW_020954590.1, read on the forward strand.
GTGGAAGTTTCACGTTACTACTCTACCATGTGAATAATATCATCATATTGTAAGAGCCTTGGGATTGGCACTTTCCAAAATTCATCTGCTTGTGAATAGTGAAGTGAGTGGAATGGTATCTGATCTGGAATGGATATGAAGCATTTAGTTAGGATGTCAATTTTAAATGCTTGCCATATGCCGAGTACTGTGCTAGGTGCTAGATGTGTATGTGTGTGTGTGTGGGGGGGGAGGGTGACACATTTGGTTCCTGTCTTTAAGGAATACATTATATAGCCTAGTAATTGATGAGATAGCTGGAGTGCTTACAAAATTAGTCTTCCTAACTTTATGTGATCAACGCCAAAACCTAATGGAATACTCCAAAAGAACGCCAAAGTCTTTGAAGTAGAAGGACAGTGGATTTAAATTCAGTTGTTGTTTGTAGAAAACAGCAAAAACATGGAGATCAACCACGTGAAGAGGCCTGACTTAGATATTCATTAGATAGATTCAGAGACTAAGTACCCTGGAAAATACACTAGCCAGATCTGACTAAATAAAGATGGGTGAATATAAGCTGCTTATGCTCTACAAACTCATCAGTTCTATAATACATGGACTTTAATTTTACCTTTTTGGGGGGGTAGCTATATGGCACAGTAGATAGAATACTAGGCTTGAAATAAGGAAGACCTGAGTTCCAACCTGGACTCAGACACTTACTAGTTATGTGACCCTGGACAAGTCACTTACCACTCTTTGCCTCAGTTTTCTCAATTGTAAAAATGGGGATAATAATAGCACCTACTTTCCAAAGCTGTTGTGAGAATCAAATTAGGTAATAATTGTAAAACACTTAGCACAGTGCCTAGCCTATAATAAGCACTGTAGAAATGTTAGCTATTATTACCTTTTGCCCTTTATTGTTGTTAGCAATTTTTTTTTTTAGTGAAGCATACTCTCTCTCATGAATCAACTAAAGGGAAAAAGAGACTTGTCTATGTCCTAGTTAGGAGATGTGGGAGAATGAGAGTATTGGAAACTGAATGAGTACTGATATCAGTAATAAAAACAAAGGAGAGGGCCACCCCCAAATGATGGAATTGGCCTTAAGTGTTCACATGTTGTTCCCTCTGATTATTGTACCCTTTTCTTTCTGTTTTATAAACCATATAGAGAGATTTCATTAATACCATCCACCTGGTTTGGTTGTGCAGAAACCCTGAACTTAAGACCCATTTATAAATGTTTCTGACTTTGTCGGTGGCAAGTCAGATGGGAGCTGTACTGTGGAGATGATGTACCAGTGCTTTTGCTAGGACCTGAAACTCTGGGCTCCATACATAATAAGGTGCTCAATAAATGCCCATTGAATTAAATTGCTTTGAAATGCAACCTCCTCATATTCAGTAATTTCAAAAATTAAGAAGGCAAAGCAGGGTTGTTCAGGTTGCCTAAGCCATAGGAATTGCTGTAATAGATTCATGAATGTTATTTTCTAAAGCTTTTTATGTATGGCTTTTAATTATTGTTTTTAAGTTAAGCAGGAAACCATCAAAATTTCCATTGAGCTTTTCTCTCTTTTTTTTAAACGAAAAAGGGTTTGTGCAGCTGTACTGGGAAGGAAGTGTCTATCAGTTAAATGTCTTCCAGTTTCATTGTAGCGTGATGCCAAGGCAGTTGTACTGCCAACATCAACTATTGAGATTTAACACTGATTTCAGTTGCATGGAAGCTTTTTTTTGAAGAGCCCAATTGAAAGAAAATCAAAATTAGATGGATTCACAGATGAATCTGAGAGCAGTGAGACTATATTTTTGTTCCTAGATCTCACTAAAGGACAATCTGTGCTCACTGACAAATCATTAAATAATAAAGTGTCCAGTACCAATATGCTGTCAGCTCATTTCGTTGCCTTTTTATTTTTTTGCAAATGTTTGCAGTTTCTATCTCTCTGGAATATTGCTTTGTGAGCCAGGGTTTCATTTAAGATGATCTTTCGAAGATTGAGGCATCATGTCAGCTTTGTATTTCCTCTATTGAAATAGATTTGAAAGAATCGCTCAGGCAGGCTGTTATTTTAAGAAAGGAACCTCGTTAGGCAGATGGTCTTAGGTAGTAAGGACCTTGGAATCGATTAGAGGAAAGTGGAACAAAGAACCAATCATGACTTAGCAGAGTATTGATCTTTTTCTCTAGCAACCGTCTATTTCTAAGGTGCCTGGAGAAAGAGTGGCTGATGGAGGGAAGTCCTTAACTCTCTTGCTTTGCTTTGCTTTGCTAATTCAGTGTGGGTGATGCCAGCAAGAAAGTAACACAGAGAAAGGGATGAAAAAGGCAGCATGAGGCTTCTAAGAATAAAAACATGGGGAGAAGAGAAAATTTCACATTTGGAAACTTAATCTATCTGGAACTAAATCTAAGCATTAGGAGTTTGGTGGGGGGGCGGAACACAACTATGTTCCAACAGTTTTCATAGAGTTATTGCTGTGAAGAGTCATAATCTAGTGACTAAATCTTTTCATCACTTGCAAATGGAAAAAAAAAAGAGAGAGAGAGACAATGTGTGTGAGGGGTTGATAATTCAGGAGGCGGGGGAAACACATATTCAATTTTAAAAATCATGGGCACTTGTGAAGGATTCTCCCATTCAAATCACGGACATAATTACAAGAATTTCAAATTGCTCAGATCGCTTTTGTCTTATGCCAGCATGTCTAGCTAAGAAGACCTGTGAGCTTGCATTAAATATGAGTGCTAGATGAAAAGGAGAAGCAAACATCACCACCAGTACTCTGCTAACCTTTCAGGGCTGTTGTGGTTCATAGAATGTTTTTAATAGTGACTCTTTAAAAGGAAGATCTTACATGAATGCTAAGTATCCTCCCCACTACCCAAAGGAGGTTGAGTGTGCTTCTTTCTCTTGCTGACTGACCCTTTCATTCTTCCTTCTTTATTTCATTTGCTCCACTTCTCCTTTCTTCCACCATCTGGACAGAGTCCCAAGTGACCAATGGCGTTTTGTTTATTTTTAAATGTACAATGGATTCATGAAAAAGCTGAATGGGGTGGTGTAATTTTGTAAGATCCAATATGTGTCACTGTTGGCCCTGTGGGTGACTCCTTCCTCCATTCCCACCCAACCCACAGCTTGAAAATAAAATACCAATGCTAAAGTGAAAACACACTTTAAAATTATCCGAATAACAATTCAAAGGAGACAGTCATATTTAAGAAATCTGCGAAATGAGGTTGTAGAAAGGATTTTCTTCATGTTGAAATTTTTAGAAAAGATGGGGAATTTTAGGGAAGTAGGCTTTCTTTACTTTTACTTTCTTTATACTCACTAGCTGTGGGACTCTTGGTCACTTATCTTATCTGCCTCAGTTTCCTCAACTGTAAAAATGGGGATATTAATAGCACCTACCTCTTAGGATTCTTGTGAAGATCAAATGAGATAATATTTGTAAGCACTTAGCACAGTGCCTGGCACAGGGTAAGTGATGAATAAATGCTTGTTCCCTCCCTTCCCACCCCAGCCTACTCAACCACAAACCCTTACAAATTATGCAGTGTTCCATTGCTCTGAAGGAAAGGAATTGAAATTCAGCAGCAGCCTGACAGTGGGAAAAACACTGATTCTGGAATCTGCAGACTTGACTTGGTCATTCAGTGATGCTTCCTTGGACAAATCACTTAACTTCTCTGGGTCTGTTTCACCATGTGCAAGGTGAGGGAGTTACATTAGATGGTGTCTGAGATCCCTTCCAATTCTGGATCTGTTATTTGATGATATTTGCGCACTAGAATTATAGTATAAAGTCCTTTAAGTAAGAAGTCCCCTCTCTTCAAAGATACTAATTATCTTTGACTAGTTCTGGTGTCCCCCCCCCCATCCTCACTCAGCACTGTGGGAATAAGGATTTTAAGGTTATAGAAATGATTTTCTGGTTGACTATTTTTATAAACTGAATTTATGTTTTGAGATATGAGGATCGTTGAAGATCAGCATATTGTTTTGTTCTTAATTGTTTTTTAAAGAGATTGTTATAACATACCTTACTATTATATATGAAAAGTTCAAAAGACATAATTTCTGGGTAAATAATAATTTTATTAATTATGGCTAATGAATAATTAATAAAAAGATGATCATTTGACTGTCTTTCATAAACCAAAGATTGCACATAACAGGCCTCTCAAGATTTTTATGTCCTTGGAAAATTGGGTGTTCCCAACAGGTGCTAATCACTCCTAATTGATTAACATTTAATGAGAGAATGAATATTATAATGAGATGTGGGCTTATTTTAATGAGGGGCTGGGAGACTTGACTGTGATCACTCAGTCTTGGACAAAGAAACTTATCTCTGGAAAGACCACCCCTTCTTGGGCAATTTAGACAAAAGTGGGAATCTACTTTCACCTGTCTGACTAAAACACAATGGGCCAGAATTTACCTGGACTGAAATCTCATTACCTTTTGATCAGATCTAAACTTTACCATTTGGGTAAGTCTCACCCAAGAGTTCATCTCATTATCAGCCCTACACTTCAAAGGCTGGCTGAATAACCTAAAGGTGGTTATTTGTGAATAAGGAAATAGAAAGGGGAAAAATTTTAGTCCTAATTCAATAATTAGTTATTAATATGAGAGAAATAATCATTTCTCTCAATACTTGTCCTTAAAACAGTATCACAAAAGAATTTCCAAGCATTCTCACATCCCCACGTGCATGTAGCAGAATAGTCGGTCGGTAAAAAAGCATTTATTAAATTTTTACTGTGTACCAGGCAGAATGCTCAGTTCTGGGGTACAAAAAAGGACAAAAATTTACAGAACTGTTTTAAAGAATCATATATTTGAATAGGAGAGGTAACATTTAAATAACTAGATATTTACAGGTTATCTGCTAAATAGATGGAAGAAAATCTGAGAGGAGAATTCAGGTTAGTTCTTTTTCACACTCACACACACATAAACGCTGGCAAAAGTCATAGAATCTCAGAATTGGAAGGGACCTCAGTGGTTATTTGGTCCAGTTAGTGCTTGAATAAGAGTCCGCTCTGCAATATTCCCAACAACAAATATCACCAGCCTCTTCTCAAGCCAAAAAAAAAAGTCTTCAGGATGAAGGAACAGCCTGTTCTCCCCTTGAACAGCTCAACTAATTGCTAGGAAGTTACTCTTAAATCATGATGACATCTGTCTCTCTGAAACTTCTACCCTCTGTTCCTAGTCCTGGCTTTCAGAGTCAGCAGAATAAGTCTAATCAGATAGCAATCCTGATTATGCTCTTTAGATGCACATCAGTTTGACAACATCCTCCCCAGAATGGGGCACCCAACACTGGGCACAATAATCCAGGCATGGTCAGAGCAATGGCTAGAGGAGTATTTACTGGAGGCTCAGTGGAGGATGAGAAAGGGTGAGGTGTTGTAGTGAGGATTCTTGCTTGAGTACGGATTGGACTACGTGATGTCTGAGGTGTTTAACTACTCTGAGATTCTGTGATTTGACATAGTGATGTCATCATGTCCCTGGTTCTGGATACTACCGTAATTTCTACTGGTAAATGCCCCAAGAGGGGGACCCTGAAGTGGTAGAGAGAGCTAGCCTCAGAGTAAGGAAGACTAGGGTTCAGGTCCTACTGCTGATACATGCTGGCTGGGAAACCCTGGGCAAGTCCCTTAAGAATATAAATTCTACTTTTCCATTGGTACGTTTCTTCACTGGGAGTCCCCACTGGGAGTTTTGTATAGTATACAAAAACTTAGTATACTTTTTTTTAAAGAGGGACCTCAAAAATGTATTTTGGGATTAGACCTGTGATTTATAGGGAGTTCCTGCTGAGAAACTTCCTTTACCAATGCAAATTGGTACCTTTCCTGCAATTTATAATTTTAGAGATTTGCCTGAGGCATTGAGAGATTCACTGAGTTACCCAGGGTTACCCAGCCAGTACATATCAGCTGTAAGTGTTGAGGTCTGGTCTTCTTGCCTATATTACACAGCTTCTCCAAGCAAGATATAGAAGTCATTAATTAAGATTCACGATAAATATTCAATTTATCTTTAGGCAGCTTCTTATAGGTTGGGATACTGTCTTCATCTTTATTCCCAGAGTTTACCAAAGTGTCTTACACAGAGTAGGTGCTTCATAAATATCAAAATTTATATATCTTTAGGTTTTTCTACAATAAAGTTCTACCAACAACAGTATCAATTAAACCTCATTTTTCTGTTATAATATTACAAGTTCAGTCAAAGTTCCTTATTTTTTTCCCCCATTTTCATTTCCCTACATGCATTAGATAAGGTAGCTTATCTGAGGAATAAGAACAAACTATGAAATGAATATGCTTGCCTAATAATACCATATCTACAAACTGCTTGCTTAATTAATATGCTGAGAATTCTGGATTTCAATGATGTGCTGTAGAATTTCGATGCAATTTCAGTTAATTCCAATGAACTATTACAGTAATTAAACTCCCATTTGGACCCAGATCAACAAATGACATGCATACATCATTTATTAGTGAAAATTTAGAAACCAGAGGGAATTTATCTTATCCTTATGCATACATTAAGTATGCAGTCTCGATCATTATAGAGTAATTTGTTAGCTGTATCAACAAGACATGCTTATTTTGAGGAAATACCATATCATAAGTCATCTCTCTGTAAAAATGGAACACAAACATTATGATTCCTTTTGTCCCCTCTGAAATAGCTCCCAGTTTAAGGATCTTTCATGACGAGCAACTATTAGTGGTCAAAACTTTAGGACAAGTGTTCTTAACTTGTTTTGTGTTTTGGACACCTTTGGCAGTCTGGTGATGCCCATGGATCATTTCTCAGAATAATGGTTTTAAATGTATAAAATAAAATGCAAAGCATTATAAAAGAAACTAATTATATCAAAATACAGTTATCAAAATGCTAAAAGTAAGGTTGCAAGCCCAAGTAATGAGCACATGCACCCCTGCTTTGCTGTACAATAGGCTTCAGATAGAAAAAAAATGTATGTTTGATATGAATATTGCTATGAACTCTATTCCTGTAAGTCTATTTTCTCTCATTATATGGCAAAATCTTTTATCATTTTTAAAAGTTTGTAACTTTAGTTGAAAAAGAAAAAAAAAACTATAGCTCCATATTCTCCATGTGTAATCAATCCAAAACTCAAATCTGCCACTAAAAGAAAATATTTTAAAATTATATTATACCCATGTAAGGACATAGGAGCTTGTCTTTCCCCAAAGTATCATAAACAAACACAAGCTAAATCAATTACACAGGCAAGATTTTGAGAAGCCTGAGGCTCAGACTTCGACTAAATACTTTGGCAGGGCAGTGAATTTTGAGAATCAAAGCTGGGGTTGTGGAAGTGAAAAGTTCACCCAGAAAGAAGTAGTAAGAGCATCTTCAGAGGTCATTGGATGTAATGTACACAAGAATAGAGAAACAAAACTTAGGAAACTTAGAGAGTTAATATTTAGCAAAATGCTATTTAAGTTCCCCCCAAAGTCATTCAAAATTCATTGCTCGTTTTAGACTTCTGTTTTATTTCCTAAAAGAATCATCCTAAAGGCTTCATACCCAAGTGGTCTCACCAATGATGCTTCAACAAATCTCTATTCACATGTGTCATTCCTCAGAATCTTTATAATCTATCCTGAAAAGAATGTGCTGTCTCCCTTATCATAACCTTTCTGAGAACCTCATATAGTCGACCTTTCTTAAACTAAGCTCATTTTCCAGGTCATCAACTTTCTTATCAGTGAATTTCAGTATACCTAGTGAGAGCTATTGGGCAGAACACTTTACATTTGGTTGCTCCTGCTATTACGTATTAAGCATCTTTGTATTTATTATATCAGACTATATTGGGGATAGTGCAAACTTAGATAAGGCATGGCCCTGTAGACTATAGCTAAAATGCGCAAATCTTTATAGAACTGCAGTAAAGTTAAAATAAGACTGCTTCTCGGTGATGTATTTACTGAATGTGTATGCATAAAGATGTGCTATCTAAAATGAGATCAGAAGAAAGATTTTTTCTGCATGCTTATACCTCTTTTATGTATAGACTTTTAAAATCATTGCAACCCATATAAATGTCAGCTATCATCATAATTATTTATCATTATTATTTTTATTCTGTTTTGTAACCTAGAGACCACATTAAAATTAGAAGACAAAAGAAGAAGGGATGATTGAGAGGAAGGAGGGTTAACCTTTACTGTAGGTAGATGATAAGTCTAGTTCTCCTGATGATATTGTTGGGAAAGGCTTAGCCCAAAATGACCATCTCTGTAAGTTTCATTATTTGAGAAAGTCAACATAATTTGTAATTTAAAGCACATTGTACTAGATGACTTAGATTGACACGTGCTCTGACCCTTACTAGCCGTGAGAAACTTAGAACAAGTCATCTAACCTGTTAGTCTCAATTTCTTCCTCTGCGTAGCATAATAAACTCCAACATCTACACAGTATGGCACAGTGGCGAGACTGACTGAGAGTCAGGAAATACTGGTCAAATACAGAAGAATGCAGAATCAAATGCAGAAGAAACCAACTTCACAAATACAGGATAGAGAGGAAAATGGTTAGATAGTGAATGGACTCCAACTCCTTACAAATCAGCACTGTAATGTGGCATCTAGAAAAGTGAATATAAATTTCATTTGCCTTGAGTGAATCATAGTTTTCAGAAATAAGGAAGGTGATAGGCCTACTACCCTCCAGACTACATTTGAAATATTGTGTCTAGTACTGGGATCCACAGTTTGGGAGGTACATTGGTAAGCTATAGCTGGGCCAAGAAAGGCAGCAAGAATGTCAAAGGGTCACAAGTCCTTGGCAGTAGGGGGCTTGTTGAAACAATTGGGGAGATTTATCATGGAAAAGGAAAAACTCAGAGGGTCCATGAGAGCTGTGTTCAAATATTTAGAGGCCTTGCTATTGTATGGAAGAGGGTTAAACAGGTTCTGTTTTCTCAAGAAGGCCAAAGTAGCAGCAATGGGCAACAGTTGCAAAGACACAAATTCAGGCTAAAAGTCAGGAAAAAACAAACAACAACAACAACAATAACAACAAAAACAACACACACACACACACAACAAACAAACAAACAAAAAACAACTTCCTAACATCTAAATTGTCCAAAATAGGCTGCCTTGGAATTCGTGGTTTTCCTCTTATTGGAGGAAGATCTTCAAGCAAAGGCTGGATGACTATTTGTAAGGGTTTCTTTTTTTCTTTTCCATATGTGTCCTTTGAGGTCCTTTCTACTCTTGTGAATTTGAACCTAGATCTTCTGATTTGTAATCTGGTGCTCCTCCCATATCACCATCCTGCTTCTCAAACAGTATAGAGCACAGCTCTGTTTGCTCACTACTCTTCTCTGTAATCAGTGTCTAGAAGTCAGTTCAGGAAGAATGGTTCAGGGAAGCAATAGGGTGAAGGTGAAGAAATGGACGATGGTGACAGTCCTTTCAGCTAATGCCCTGCATCTCTGTAACACATACACTTCTTCATTCAGATGCTATTTTTTTTTTTGCATGCTAGGAAAGCCACTTGCCCTCTCCCTCCCTCCTCTCCCTCCACTTTTTTTTTCCTCAGCTGCTTCTTTTTAGTTGAGAAATGTGTTGACCACACCTACAGGTATTTAAACATTTTTTTTAGGCTTAAAACTAGAGGTATTGCTCTGAGACTACTAACTTCAGTGAGCTAGGGTCATATGTGCCTAATTCAGGATTGTCTTTGTTTTTATTGTCAAATAAAACACCACATTAAAGAAATAATCCTTCAGGACCCCCCAAGAGTCTTATATTCCGATTGGCATTTAAAAAACTCTTAATTACCACAATAAAAAATAGCAATGTTTAAAAGAAAACTTTGTCAGGGTAATAACACAGTCATTTCATGGATCTGGTGTCAAATGACTAATTCAGACTAGAGCGCTAGTTAATCAGTGGGCTTCTGACTTCTGTCTACATGATGCAAATTAGAGACAGGATCAAACCCAGGTCCTCCAGGCTCCAGACCATAGTTCATAAAGACATGGATATAGAGCTGGAAGGAAGAGTGTGCTGGAGCTTAGTGAACTCTTACACCTTCGAAAAAAAAAATGTGATTAGTTGCTAAATCTTATTCCTTCCTCCACAGCATTTCTCTCACCTTTCTCCCTTTCTTTAATCACATGCAAGTCTTATACTTGGTCTCCCTGACTCATGTCTCTCTTCTCCAATACATCTTCCATGTAGCTTCTAAAATGATTTTCATAAAAGTCAGAAATGACCAGGTCATTCTCCTCTTCAGTAAACTTCAATGGCTCCCTATTTATCCTGGAATCAAATATTATTTCATTGTGTCTCATTTTTAATGCCATTTTTTGTTTTATAAAGTAACATAATTCTTAGCATATAAGTATATGCATATAATTTATAAATAAATACACATGACACATACATTTATATAAGAGTAAAGTGAGATTTATATGAGACAATTTATTATTTTGTTGATTTCTAGACTTAAGAAAGCAATGGAAAAATGTTAATAGTGAAGATTAAACTTAAAACTGGAAGATATACATACATATATATATTATACATATATATATGTATGTATATCTTCCAGTTTTAAGTTGTCAAACACTTAACAGCCTACTAGTGGCTGTGACGGACCTTGGAGACTCTTGAGTCCAAACTTATGTCCCATTCTCCTCCATTTTGCAGATGTAGAAATTGAGCCAAAGAGAGGTTAAGTCACTTTCCCAGGGTCACACAGCTACTAAGCATCTGAGTCACTGAATCCAAATTCTCTTGACTTTGAATCCAGTGCCCAATCCACTGTACCATGAGATGGGTTGGGCAAACCATAGCAGTGGTGACCCAGTATGTGTGTATCCAAATGACATTGATTTAAAGTAAACATTCAGGCAAGTCTTGAAAAATGAAGCAAATAAGTTGGAAAGGAGAGCCTAAGAGTCTGTAGACTTGATGGTATAGACAATTGAGAGTGTCCCACACTTGTTTTGTTTTGTTTGTTTGTTTTCCACGAGACTAGGGGAAAAGAAGAAGTGGTTATGCACCTACAACAGAGCTCTGAGCTTCACGCCCTTTGCAGTACCATCTCATCAGGACTTATTGTCTCTGTCCAGTCAAAAGCTTTTACTTAGGCATTTGCTCTCCTGAGGGATGGCTCTGACAGAGATCTTTTTTGTTTTGCAGGTTTCCCTTCATTTTTCTTAAGAGCCATAATATTCAGGCAGTTTTCATTTTCTGTTTCCCTCATAGCTGCCACAGATTTCAGAGAGGTTGGACTATTCCCAGGGTGACTGTTTATTAACATCATAATCTACTCAAGCTGTTTGAATGAATGGCTGTGTCTACCTATAGTTTGGATTAGAGACTTCAAAGAGTGGTAATGGTAATTCCTTATCGACAGCTAATACCACCTCCTCAGTCTTATTTTGTGATGAAATTTTTATGTTATGATTGAGGGAAAACAGAAGAGACCTAAACAACGCCAATAGGTTTTCCATATGTGTTTTCCTGAGATTACATTTGTGAAAAATTTCAAGCCCCTGCCAGAAAAGTAATTAACAGTTGATAAGAGGCCACCTACAAGCAGCTACATTTCTGCAATCATGTATACACAAGTCAGCTATAAATTTGATGTGTCTCAAATACTTTGGGAGACCATACTCTCTTTCAGAGGATAGGAAGTTAAGAGAAAATTTTAACAGGAAAGAACTTGTTTTTATCTCTTTTCTAGCATTAATCATTATATTTTAGAAGTTAATGTTAAGAGGTTTTTTTTTTTTTTTTGAGAGTGAGAGAGATTTCTAAGCTGAAGATAAGAATATTCCTCTGTGTAATGAAGGGTAATACTCCACTCACTCTATCCAAGTTTCTGGAAAAATAATGGTAACTTTTAATTTCATGCTTTTTACCCTTGTTTGGTACATAATTAGGTGACTAGTTCAATAGTGTTGTCTGCCAAAATGGACTTCAAATCAATTTAGGTACCAATTAATTCAAGTATATATTTCAGGGTACACATTTGCAAAGCATTGTGCTATTCACAGATATACATGAGAAAGAGAAAAGGGGTTTGACCTAGTAGAAAGGCAGCTACCTTTGGAGTCAAGAAATACTGGCTTTGAGTGCAGAATGTGACACATACTGGCTGGTGACTGTGGACAAGTCACTTGACTTATCAAATGCTACAGGTAAATGTTGTAGACTGTAAGAAGTAGAGTTGTTGCTGATTTACATTGGTAAATGGTATTACCACTGGTCATAAATGAAAAAGTAAAGAGGCACAGTATAGATAGAGTGCTGGATTTGGAGTCAGAAAGACAGGTTTGAGTCAGGTCTCTCATCCTAGCCATGTGACCATGTGGAAGTCACTCAACCTCTCTGATCATCAATTCTTTCTTTTTTTTAAAATAAATTTGGGTAAATTTTTAAAATTTATTTTAAATTTAAATACAAAATGAGAAAAAAAATGAAACATTGCCATGTACACAGCAGAACACAAGAGAGGATTCAATATAAACAATAAATTTCCATTTCAAGAAAACCTATGTAATAAATACTAAACATTGTTTTCAAAGCTGCCCAGCTTTTCTTTGCTTCCTTTTAAGTTTTCTTTTGTCCTCTGCTGTGTACTTTTTACTTTATTTTCCCCTCCTTGCACCCTAAAGAAGGCTACAATTAAGTGTGTGTATGTATAACATATATATATAATACACACAGATATATATATTATATATATTTAGATATCTATAAACATAGACATATAAACACATATACAGTCACACACATATATGTAAGACCATACTATGATTATTTTCACTTGCCATCTAATTCTATGAAAGTGGATAGGATCTTCCTTCATGAGTCCAAGTTTCCATGTTTTTTCTAAATCAACCAGCTCATTTCCTATACCACAGCAATATTCCAACCCAATCACATCCTATCTGAGAGATTGCCTATGAAGTTTTTTCTCCAATTTTCTGCATTCCTTCTATTCTTAGCTACATAGGTTTTATTTGTATAAGAAAATTTTAATTTAAAAATAATCAGAAACTATCCATTTTACACTTCAACAATGTTCTCACCTTTTGATATAGTTTAAGGCCAGATACTGCTGAATCTGCTTCCTTTACATCTTTTTTTTTCCTGGTTTCTTTGAAGTCTCTGACCCTTTGTTCTTCCAAATGAACTTTGTTATTATTTTTTCTCAGTAAGATAATTTTTTTAGTAATTTGATTGGGATGACCATCAATTCCTTCACTAGTAATAAAAGTAACAGCCCTCACAGCATTGTTGTTGGGCTCAAGTGTGATAATAAATACATCATAGGAAGGTGAGAAATAACTTGTATCTTTTTAGTTCAGAGGGGCAGACATTCCTTTCACAGGCCTAAGAGTAAACTGGGATTTTGCCATTGAGCTGAACAAGAAATTGAATCAAACCTGAACCTATTCAGGGGACATACAGGATTTGCCCAAAGAGACTAAGAGGGAGTGTGGACTTCAATAGCTAAACAACAGCAGCAATGGAATAAGGCTTCCCAGTCCTGACAGGACTTTCCAAACCGATCCAGAAAGTGTCAGTGGCACAGGGGAAATAGGTGAAAGGAGAAAGTGAAAGGCTTAAAAACTTCTCAGAATAGAAGGCCCAAAGCTACCAATTGTAGCCATCTCTTTATAGACTGAAGGAAGTTCTAACAAAAAGTTCTACTATTTTCCCAACTTTCCTTTTCTGTACCTGTATCTAGCTGCAGAGTTCAAAATAGCTTTAAACAAAGACAGAGAGACAAACCTCTGGCTAAGTGTGAGCTGTTTTCCTAATTGAGAGCTCTGAGCTATGGTGATTTTGCTACCCAGTTTTCATCTGACTTAAATGCCACAAAGCATTCAAGGAGGGGACAACACAGACATAAGGAGCCATTAGGGTAGCTAGATGGAGCACTAGAAAGAATTCAGGAACTTAGAGTCAGAAAGCCTCACCGGCTTTCTGGTCAAATCTGGCCTCATGTACTTAGTAGTATACAATGAGCTGTAAAATCAACTGTAAAATGAGCTGAAGAAGGAAATGGCAAACCACTCCAGTAACTTTCCCAAGAAAACCCCAAATAGGGTCACAAAAAGTCAGACACAACTGAAAATGACTGAACAACAGCATAGTCTAAAATAAAGTTAATTATCATGACAAGGAGTAGCTTATTAAATCTCCAGAATATGAGAGAGAGAGAGAGAGTAGGGAGGAGAGAGTAATACTGAATATGACAACTGGTGTTACATAGGCAAAGAACTTTATAATCAAATATATTTCAGTTAGCTTTATTATTTTTAGTATTATTATGAGCAGTCCCCAATTTCAAGGAACTCAAATCACTAGTTGAGATCTCCAGTCTAACAATTTCAGACAGTAAAAGATTCTTTCTAGACAAGGAATCTGAACAAGAATGATAAGGAGGTCAGAGAAAGGGGAAATCACTTCCATTTAGGATGGTCAGAGAAAATTTAATGGAGAGAGGGGGATTTCATCAGGACCTTTAACAATTTAAATAAGTTGAAAGAAGCAAGGATGAAAGAAGCATAGGATAGAAATTTCCTATGTGGGTAGGAAAGCACAAAGCAATATTGGGAGATGTCTATGTGGTACTATTAGAGGATTTATGTAGAAGAATAGCAATAACTGATATTTCTATAGAATTTTTTCAGGTTTCACAGAGCTCCATTTTAAATTTCCTATTTACTCTTCACATCAACCTTTAGACTTAAAGTAAATAGCATTCTAAATGTGAAGGAAAATTAGTGAGTCTGGGAAACTTACCTAAAGTCATATAGTCACTCATTATCAGGCTCAAGGCTTGAACCAAAGCCTTTTGATTCCAAAGCCCAGGAATTTTCCCCTGTATTTCAGTTGAGAGTGGTTATATGAGAAGGAGTAGAAGATAAGGCTGGAAAAGTAAACTATGTCCAGAGTGTGGAGCACTTTGAATGTCAAAAAAAAAAAAGAGCTTTAGCTTTTAGCTGGTAAACAGTGGGCATCCATTGAAGATCATTAGTAATTCTAAGAACTTTTAAATTAGGAAATAAAATATTTATAGTATGAAAACACCATTCTAAAGTCTTTTCTTTTATAAATGTATACACATGTGCACACACACACACACACACACACACACACACACACACACACACACCCTTCAATAGCTCTCTATTACCTACAGAATAAAGTTCAAACTCATCTTTTTTGTGTGTGTCATGGACCTCTGTGGTAGTCTGCTTAAGCGTATGTACCTCTTCTCAGAATATTATTTTTAAATGCAGAGAAAGCATAAGATTAAAAAGGAAGCAGTTTTATAGTGAAATAGAAAAACAGTCAAGTAATTAAGAACTTTTCTATGTTTCTCCATTTCTATTAAGGGGAGAGAATACTCTGCCCTATCCACACATGTTCTGATAATTTTGATACTCATGCTTTATTCTAATAAAGAAAGGTGGATCAGGCTATCAACAACTGGTGACAGTAATCTCTAATTCCCTTTACTGTTATCTTTTTCTTTACTCACCAAAAAAATTTCTGATTTTGGCTTTGTTTCTCAAATAAACTTTTTAATGGGAAGAGAATGTACTGACTAACAGTTCTGATGCTTCCAGTGTATATGGCAGTTATATTTCTCATTGGCAATAATATCAGCATGTTATTGGCAGTTTGGTTCATTAACAGTCTCTTGGTTAGAGAACAGGTGAGAATGGAACAGTTTTCCAGAAGCTGATCACATATATCCAGAGCTTAGGAGAGTTGGTAAAATCATATTCCGCAAGTCCGTAAGGTTAGGACTAGTTCTAGAACCCATGATGATCCTCATTAAAGTAACATTCCATGAGACACAGCCAGGTAACCAGTCTCTTCTTATGATCATCATTAGTAATCTAACCCTAGTGCATTTATATATACCTTATTATGTGCCAGGCATTATGCTAAGTACTCGACAACTATCTCCTTTGATCCTCATAACCTTTTACAGATAAGGAAACTGAGGCAAACAGAGGGGAAGTGACTTGCACAGGGTAATGCAGCTAGTAAGTGTTTAAGGTCAGATTTTAACTTAGGTCTTTTGGACTCCAGGACCAGTGCCCTATCCACTGTGCTGCCATCTAGTTTCCAGTCTGTCTTAGAATTATCCTCAAAATTTCCATGCAAAACCTCTGCATCAACCAAATTATAGCTAGTAATGTTTACAAAATCTCCTGTACAGTATTGTGTCAAGGATATAATTCAATGACATATATAAAAATACTTTATATCTCAAAAATGTCAAAGCAAAAGCTTGTTGCATCTGACAAGGGAGGAGAGTGAATTTGAGAAGAATCTCAAATAAAGATGAGATATTAGAAGAGATTTGGGAGGGAAACTTGAAAAAAAGCAAATTGATGTTTGGATGTCTAACACTTGCAATAACTTAGAACTCTCATACATTAAAAAACAGCGAAAGTGTTCTCGGCAAATGAATGGTTTATAGAAAGTCTTTTACATGTAGGTTTTTTTTCATGACCTAATATTTAAGACCGTTAGATTAAATTGACCCATCTCATTTTGGGTAACAGCTCCATTTTGTAAGCAGTGGTAGCCTTGACAGGAATGCTTATGAAATTTGATCACCTCTGCCAAATTCCTCTCATACCACTGGCTAAAGACTCATGTGAGTGTATGTGACAAATATGTGTGAAGAATTAATCTCTACTTTAGCAGGAAAGAGCAATGTTTATGACCTGAAAAACTAATGTGTAAAAAACCCCAATGCATTTGGATGGTTACCATAATGTGAAGTTGAAACATTTGTGAATTGCAATGCATATTTTCATTATTATCTTGTTTGCTGCTAAAGTATGATTCCTTATTCCAACTAAGAATTCCCAAGCTGAGGTCTGCTTTTTATAGTTGCACGTTCATTTGAGGAATGTTTTAGGGAACAACTCGAATTTATCTGGTTTTCAATATTCAGAAAACCTGTTGCTCTCTTAAATGCAAGTCAGAGTAAAGGTCAAAACGTGAATTGGAAATGGTCTTTGTTAAGCCTCAGCTTATATTTCCCTTCTTCATCCTGGTGGCTAAGTGGGGATTTTTTTTTTTAGCACCTTTTGGATGTGTATAGAGCTGTCAGTGAAATAAGCAAGCTCATAGCTTAAAAACTGAGATCTCAGGAAAAATCCACTGACTTGCTTACTCATTGTTGATAGAAATTGGTCTACCTATCTGTTGATTAACACTGGTATTCAAAAATGGACCTGATACCTTAAATTTCTTTTGCTGGAAGCATGCTCATCCTGTTCTTAAGACACACTCATCAACTCAAATTACCAGTATCTAACATCTTTACATGTAATCACTTGACCATCTGTGAAAGTTTCCCTTCTTAAAAAGAGGTGCTTTTTTAATGTCGTAGCCCATGATGTAATACTCATTAAGCCTGCTTCTTTCCTCTTATTACTGAGCCATCCTAAATGCTATCATTCCAAGTCCAGCTTAGCACCTGGAAGACCATCCTGCAGTTGAAAGTCAAGTATAGAATAAAAGATGTATAAAGGCCTAGGGCTTATTTTAATGAATCCTACAAGAATGTTAGTAATGCATAGACAGGATTTATTTCCATAGGAAAGAGTGCAATTTAGTATTTATACATGTTTTAAGAGGTAAAGGATAGTTGAAAGTGCAAAGAATTCAGAGTCAGAAGATCTGAGTTCTAGTTCTGGTTCCATCACTTACTAGTTCTGTGATATGGGCAAATCAATTGACATTTTTGAACCTCAGTTTTCTTGCCTGTAAAATTGAAATAATACTTGGATCACCTAAGTCACATAATTGGTACAAAGACCTTTTAAAATGTAAGTAATGACGATATGAAGATGACCAGTTTGAAGCACCTCACCTACATGTTTAGAGTCATGCCTTTCTCATTATCTTTTTTTTCACATCTCAGCATTTGCTGTGTTTTTATGATAATTTTTCATTGTTTAGGTTGCAAGGTGACAATCTGGCAGAAGGGACAGAGGAAGTTTCACAGTTACTTCATACCCCTGAGGAAGCAGTCCCAGACTCTGTAGGTGAGTTTTCACATGAAAATGCACATTTATCCAAATTCTTAGCTGTGTTTGAGGTAAGGGAGAAAGTGTTCTCCCTTTCCCTCCCTATGCCTTTGCTCAGTCTATCACCTTTGATCACCAGTCTCTCCTCCCCATTTGTCATGAACCTGTACATTGGTTTGGGCTTTGAAAAGGCATGGAGGAGAAGGACAGAAAAATGAGAAAAAATACTTCAATTTGGAATCTGGGAGGGCATTCTGGAGTGGATCAGACCTAATTAGAAGTATTGTAATATATCAAAGTAACAAAGTATGATCTGGAGTATAGCATACCCAATGGATAGAGTACCAGTCCTGGAATCACAAAGACACGGGTTTAAATCTCATCTCTGACACTTTGGAGCTGTGGGACCACAAGCAAGTTACAAACTTTCTGAACTTCAGTTTCTTGATTTCAAAAATGAGGGTGATAATACTTGTATCAAAAGGTTCCTATGAGGTTTATATTAGATTGTGTATATAAAAAGCTTTGAAAACTTTGAAGCACTATTGCTTTGATGGAATCATATTTTGCTATTCATGTGCTTGGCATCAAATAAATAGGGACACATTAACTTCGAACTAGGTTCAGCTCACATGAATGCAGTGGCATGGACAACACACAAACTAATGCTATGCTGAGCATAATGTTTAAAAGCTATTGCCTGTTTTAGGGAACCAAGCAGGTTTTCCTCACCCTGACATCTTTCTCCTTGTCTCTTGCCTGCCTCTCATTTGCACTTCCGTAAGGTCTATCTAATACTGAAGAGACAACACCAAGGCTATAAAAGTAAACATTTTTTAATTGGCAACTGAGAATCATAATTAGTTTGAGGCAGTTATTGTTACTATATCCATTCTGGATGCTTTTATAGAAATGTAATGAAAATGTACTAAGTTTGTCAGCTATGATTTGGTAGCCTAGTGCAGACTTTCTTCATCTTAAGTACTGCTTTGATGCTTCTTCCAGGGTTAGAGGTGCCCTGTGTCCTCCAAGATTGGACCAACAGGATACAGGCTTTGTCAAGGCCTACTCAGCTAGGCAGACCCGGACAGGCCTGATGATGTGTCTCTTATGTAAGGAAGAGCCTGTCTAAATTTGGAGAGGCTCTATTCCAGAAATTTGTCCCTCTGGGCATGGATTTTTTTTTTTTTTGGCAACAGCAATTTCTGAAGACTATTTGCCATAGATGGCAAATAGTGATGTGGGTTGGTGAAGAGAGTACTTTTGCCCATGAAATCAAAGATTTTTGAAATATTGAATTATTGACTTTGCTAACACTAATATCTTCAGCAAGAGCAATCCACTTTGGTCCCTTTTATGCCTGTGTTAGTGGGGTGGAATTCTCCACACACAGACTGTCATCATCCATGTTTCTGCGTCTTTGCTCTTTTCCCTCTTGACCAGAATGTTCTTTCTCTTTTCTGACTCCTATCCAACTCCTACCCATATTTCAAGGCCTACCTCAACCATTTTTCCTCTTTTGGTTTGTAATATTTTAAATAGTTTTGATATTTTAAAAATAGTAATGTTATTTCTTTCTTAGGAGACCTGGGTAAGAGGTACCCAGTATGAAGGGAAGGATAATTGTAGAAATTATTAAAGAGAGAATCTATCAGTAGGCCCTGAGAGTCATGGGAGAAAATAAGTGGGGACATAAAGAGTCATTTTTTTTTTTCTGGAAGGTAGAGGTCATTTTTACTGAGGCAGCTGTGCCCCGTTATAGCACTCTTCACAGTTTAATACTCAGTTGTTTCCTACTACATAAATTGATTTTCTATGAACAAATCATATAACAAACTTTTTGAGGTCATAATAAGGTACTGGGTCATAGTCTTCTTGGCATAGAAGTCAAATGTTTGCTAAGGTGCTTTTGAGTAGGCACTAAGGAAAAATTAGGCAGGAGATTTTGAAGCTGTCTTAATATTAATGAAGACTGAGATTCCTGTGGTCAAAGGCAATACTAACTAAAAGTACTAACTAATTTGTAAAAGCTTATAATGTTGACAAAAGTTCATGAGGAGTATCGCTTCACAAAATAAAGGAAAAAAAATGGAGGGTACAATCAGTTTCTTTTTTTTTAAGTATTTTAAGTATTAAGTATTTTTTAAGTAAGAGACCCAACTAGGCAATGTCATTGAAAGAACATTTAAGAATAAAGATGGAAGGAGGACAAGAAACAAAACAAAAATGGAAGAGGTCTAAAAAGGTTTTATTACTTTTTTCACCATTTAAGATAATAGAGTTACTACACACAGACTTTAGTATCAAAGCACGAAATATGCTTATGGGGAAAGAAAACTGCAACTAGATTAGACCAAGCATATGTAGAGAACATCTGTTCTTGAGATGACACAGTAATATATGCATTAAGGGATTGATTCACTAGGTATCTGAAGGAGAAGAAGATGCCAAAGGCATGGAAAAATGTGTGTGTGTGTATGTATGTATGTATGTGTGTGTGTGTGTGTGTGTGTGTATGCCACTGATGATTAATAGCAGGCAAGGAATATGAAAGATATGTGCTTAACAAAGATGTTCACCGATATGATAAAGGAAATACAGAACAGAACACAGGTTAAGAAAGGATTCCCTATGGATGCTAAGGTCCTCCTAATGTTCCTACTTGTGGCTAGTATTATACTGGTTGCATCAAACCTGTGAATATTGTAGCACCTCTTGAAAGAAATCTGTAAGAATTCAGAAGAGTCTGGCCTAACCATCCAGAGAGAAAAAAAAGAAATTAAGAAATAATTCCCATTTTCCAGATTATAGCATACTTCTAAAAAGAACAACCTATAAAGTTCATCCATCTATTTCTATATGTCCTAGAAAAATAGTGCCAATGGACAAATTAGGCCCATTTTGTTAATGCCTATATGTCTCCCACCCCCTCCCCCACCTCCAGTGTTGTTGTTTGATTGTGAGTTACGGAATATTACTCTCTGAAGAATTTAAAGTTAATATTGCTCAGAGGGCAATTGGGAGGTACCTGGTACGTTTGAGTAGAGAGTAGCATAAAAGTTAGGAACTAAAAGGAAAAACCAGAGTAAAGCATGTCATAAGAGACGTATACCATACAAAGTGGTGGACTTAGTCATGAGGCAATCTTGAGAGATAACTGATGAACAAAACTTTGATCTTCTGGCATGCTTGTGGTTTCCGAAGAAAATGAGGAATGTCCCTAGTGTGTGGGGTGGGGATCTGCATTGCTGGAGAGAGCATCCTCATTGCTGAGATCACAAACCCACTTGAGTCCTATCATCCATTCCTTGTGGCACTGCTCGCTCATCATGATAGTGTAAGCTAGGCCTGAAGGGCACATCAGAGGCTATCTTGCATTTTCAACCCTTGTATTTTCACATGAGGAAAGGGAGATCAAATAACTTGGCCCGGATTATACAGTTACTGTAGTTAGCTAGAAAGAAATATTTTGGACTCAGATGTTCTGACTTCAAATTCACTTGCCCTTTCTTTATACTTCCTCTTTTAAGTTTGGGAATCACATCACTGACAACAGAAATTTACACAATAAAATTCTTATTACTCTATAGTGACTTGCATTTTTTAAATATTCATATCTAGTCATTGAATAGTTTCTTTAGTGCCATACTTCTAAGTGTTAGTTACCAAAGGCAAGAAAATCCAAAATGTAACATTCAAATTCAGCAATTTTTTTTTCTTCTAAGATGATTTGTCATTATGGCTGATAATTTAAAAATTTTTGGATCTTCCTTGCTCACCTCAAATCAAAACAAAGCAAAGAATTGAATTGCCCAGAAACAAGAGCATGCGTTTGAATCCTGCTATGTATGGGCAGTGTTGCTGATTCAAAAGACATAAATGTTTCATTTTATAGATCTAATTTAGTAAGCAAAGGATTAGGGGGTGGCAGAAATTGGTAGTAAGTCAATAAACATTTATTAAGGATTTGATATGTGTCTGGAAATTTATTTTAAAAAAAGCAAAAACACTGTCTCTGGACTTCAAGGAACTCATATTCTAGTGTGGGCAGTGACATGTAAATGACTATGCACATATAAGCTATATATAGAGTAAATGGAAGGTAATCTTTAAGGGAATGCACCAGCGTAGAGGAGACTAGCTACCTTCCATGTGGTGGTAGAGAAAAGGTCCCTCTACTTATGCAGTTGAACACCTTCTCTGCAATTTGTAGTCTTAGATACCTAAATGATTCCCCCAGGGATGCACAACCAATATGTGTCTGAGGTAGGACTTGAACCCAGGTTTTACTGGTTTAAAGGCATTTCTCTATCTACTATGCCACATTACATGGCAGCGCTACAAATGCTTGAAATAGGAGACATTAGTTTTTTTAAAGTCTTATTTTTGTTATCTGTTTTTGTTTTATCCTTTTCCTTTCCAAATACATTCTTCCTCCCTTTCCCTAATCAGTGAGCCTTCCCACATAACAAAGAATAAGGAGAAAAGCATTTCAGCAAAACTAATCAATAAATCATCTGAGGCACCTAGGTGGTCTAATGGATAGGGTGCCAGACCTGAATCAGGAAGACCTGAGTTCAAAGCCAGACTCAGACACTTAGTAGCTGTGTGACCCTGGACAAGTCACTTAACCTCTGTTTGCCTTGGAGGCAGCTAGATGGCTCAGTGGATAGGGTGTTGGGCCTAAAGTCATGAAGACCATGAGTCCAAATCTGGCCTCAGATGTTTACTAGCTGTGTGACTCCAGGCAAGTCACTTAACCTCTCTTTGCCTTAATCCCCTGGAAAAGGAAATGGCAAACCACTTCAGTATCTTTGCCAAGTTAAATTCCATGAACAGTATTGGCATGCTATGGTACAAAGGGTCACAGAGAGTTGGACATGACTGAATGACTGAATGATAATCAATAAATCAACCCTATCAAACATTACATTTAAATGGAATTGAAGTTGGAAGGAACTCAACACTTTAATAATGTGTGTAGTACAGTGTTTTCAAATGTACCTTGCAATCCTTTGTAATATGAAAATAAAAAGTTAAGAAAAACCATTAGCCAGCTATGACAGCATATGCAACATTCTATAACCTTAGCCTCCCACCTCTTCAATGAGATAAGGGAGGTGAACCTTCTTATCTCTTTGTGGTCATCATTGGTCATTATAATTGCATAGTATTCAGGTTGTTTTTTTTTTTAAGTTCTCTTCATTTATATTGTTAGAGTCATTGTTTGTGTTGTTTTCCTAGTTCAGTTTATTTCACTCTGTATTAGTTCATGTCTCTCCATGTTTTTCTGCATTCCTCATATTCTTCTTTTCTTAGAATACGGTAAACATTACTTTATTTTCATATACCTTGAGTTATTGAACCATTCTCCAACTGATAGGCACCCACTTTGTTTCCATTGTTTAGTATTTATTTTGTCACCTTCCTATTCATCTTCAAACATTTTCAGGTATATATCAAACAATAAGATCTTAGGGACAAAACCTGTGGACTTTAGTTATAATGATAATTCCAAATTGTTTTCCAGATTGGTTGGGTCATTTCACAGCTCTATCAACAGTGCATTAATGTGCCCATCCTCCCATCGCTGATAGGGTACAAATTATCAAGAGATAACAGAAAGATGGTGCCATGTGGCTGTAACTTCTTGGTGCTAGCATTTGAAATTATATAGGAATTATTGCATGAAGAGTTCCAGGTTTCTAGGACATGTGGAAAAGATAAATGGAACTAAATCATTAGAATGTGGAAGTTGAAAGGAATCCTAGAGAGTATCTGGTCACTTTACAGATCTGGACCCTGGGGTCCATAAAGTTGAAATAACTTGCCCAATGTGACATAGAGGCAGATCTAGGACTTAGAACCAAGTACATAGAGGCAGATCTAGGACTTAGAACCAAGTTTATTTTACTCATGGACCAGTAATGTTTGAACTCTTCAACACCATTCTTTGACTAGAAGAGTCATCTGATAGGCTACCTTTCCTGGGATCACAAAGAGTAGGACATGACTGAACAACAACATAAAAATGTTATTTTTATTTTAGAGTAAAAATTTAAACCAGGTCCTTTGACATCAAACCCAGAGCTCTCCTTTTGTGTTTATTCATATACTCATGGGTTGTTTAACTTAGAAGTTACCATAGAAATAATCTAATCCAGCCCCTTCATTTCATATAGAAGAAAACTGAGGTTCAGAGAAAAAGTAATTTGTCCAAGGTCACAAGATTGAAATGATGTAAACAGGCTCACAGAAATCCTTTAATATGATTGCCTGGGTTGTTTAGTCCATGAAAGTATGTGTTCCTGATAATTCCAAGGATAAACATGAGGGGAAATCTCTTTCATTTTAGCTATAGGGATTTTCTGCTTCATTGGCCGTATTCCCTGCCTTGAGGGGAAATAAACACAGTTGCTTAGCATTGATCCTAACTAGTGCTTTTTTTCTTGGCAGGGCATGGAGGGGAGGATGTACCAGATCTCTCAGATACTTCCCCCCTCACCTAATAGCCCTTTGGGCCCAAAGCAGGAGAAGAGAGCTAAAAAAGAGAAAAAGGAAGTGCATCACTTGCTTAAGGACATTTGCTTTATGAAAGTTCCCAATACTCAACTCTTAGCTCTCGAAGTTGCAGATCATGACTTAAAGAGCTCTACTCTAGATGTAAATTTCTCACCTTAAAAAGTTGTATTAGTCTGTTCTAATTTCCCTTTAGTCAATGTCCTGCCCATGGCACCCAATAAGGATTATTTTTTAACATAACCCTGCTGACTCATCATCAGTCGTATGTGCACTTAGAGAAGTTTTTCCTCTATGAATGACCCAGACACACAGAAACATGAAGGGAAATCCCCTTCATTTTAGCTATAGGGATTTAGAACCTTATAACCAATGACAACCACTGACACAATATAGATAGGAAGAATATAAATGGAGGTGTTATTCAGAAATTCAATGAGGGAAAAAGACCATAAGAATGCCTGCAGAGAATTTTATAGAAAAATAAAACAAGATTTTTTCTTGTTAATATTTTAAAAGGTCACTAAAGACTTCCATAGTGCCAAATTACTCTTGAATATTTTTCCTCTTCTGAGTGCTCTCTGCAGCATTCAATGTTGTTGGCCAATCCCATCTTTTTTTTGAAAGTCTTTCCTCCTTTGATTTCTGATATTCCAAGTTCTCTCTCTCTCTCCCTCTCTCTCTCTCTCTCTCTCTCTCTCTCTTTCCCTCCTTCCCTCCTTCCTTCCCTCCCTATCTCTGTCTTATCTGTCTCTGTCTTTCTGTAGTCTCCCCCCTCTTCTCTCACTTCTTCTTCATCTCAATCACTGGATCTTTGTCCTACTACTATCTCCTCACTGTAGGCACCCTCCAAATTTCTGTCCTTGCCTGTTTCACTCTCTCTATTTCTTAGTATCACAACTCTTGAGAGAGAAAGGACCTCAGAGGCTATGTAGTCAAACCCCTTCATTTTATGCACAAGGAGTTTGTAAATGGCATCAACCCCTCTCTTCAGCTATCATTTCTATGTAGAAAATTCTCAAAATTATATCAATAGTTAGAACCTAAAACATTTCTAGTACTTTTATTTCTAACTGGATTTTCCTCAGATTCATTAAGTCCCAAACCAAACTCATCATACTCACATCCTGTCCCCAAATCCATTCCAATATTTTATTTCCACTTACTTCCTTCAGCTAATTAACTATTGAAATCTGTCCATTCTATTTCCCCAGTGTCTCTTAATCCTGTTTCCTTCTTTCCATTCCTATTGCTGCCATACTAGTTTAGGGCCCACATTACCTCAGACCCTCATTACCTCAGACCTAGACTTTTTAAAAAAAAATTTATTTTCAGTTCCAGATTATCTTCTTCCCTCTATCCCTCCTCCACCCATTGAAAAGGCAAGAAATGTAAGACCCATTATACATATGAAGTCAGAGCTAGACTACTACAATAGTCTCCTAACTGAACTCCTCCCTTGGAGTCTCTACCCTTGCTCCTCTCCTCCTGTCAAATATGGTGCTGTCAAATTAATCTTCCTAAAAAAACAATTCTATCATGTAATTCCTCTGTTCCAAAATCATCCATCTATTGCCTACTTCAGTGGTTTCCTTCTTGAGCGTGAAATACTTTTTAAATATAAAAAAAATTTCATGGGTCTTCCCATGATAGTAGCTATATTAAAAATAAACTATTGACTGAACAAGTACATAATGACAAGAGGCCAATGTGAATATTGTACGACTTTTAATTGAATCTTCATTTTATTAATCAAATCAGCAATCAGAAGTGTAGCACACTGGTTTAGAGAGCTGGCCTCCTTAATAGGAAGATTTGGGTTGAAGTCCTGTCTCTGACACAAACTTGATGCATATTTTTAGGCAGATCACTTAACCTCTCATTGCCTCAGGCTACAGTGTAAGACTGCAAATTGCAGATCAGGTGTCCTTATCAGGAGTTCTCCATACTGATGAAATCATAGGCTTCCCCCCTCCAGAAAAAAAGAACATCTGTATAATTTTTAAAACAGTAATAGCTATATGTGTAAGATTTTTCAGGTTACAAAATTAATATACACTTATTTATGGATTTGCATGGGGTACATGTTCATGTACCCGTTTGAATGACTGTATTTCCCTCCTGAGGTTCATGTCCCACAGGTTGGGCACTACTGGCTTATTAAATTAAATTTAAATTCTTTCATTCTATTTTCTTTTTTCTTATTATGAACCTGATAATGAACATTTCAATATGCAATGAAGAACAAGAAAGGTAGAGTATAAGGGAGCTATGAACTTCTGTTAGGTACATTTTTTTTAAGCTTATCTTTGTTACTTTTCATTGCAGCAAACTCAATATTTAAGGCCCTACATGCCCTGATCCTAACCCATCTTTCCAACCTTATATCCCTTATAATCATTCCCAGATTCCAGCCAAATTAGACTAATGTCTGGTGCTTCAATTCTCCCTCCATGCACTCACACTTTTTTGTCATGCCCACATCTTTGCTTATACCATCCCCTCTGCCTGGAGACTCCCTCACCTCCTACCTATCTCCACCTGTAAGAATCCTACTCATTCTACAAGACCCAGAGCAAATATTACTTTTTGTGAAACTTTCCCAAATCCCCACAAGAGGATATGAATTTCTAACTCCTGCAAATTTCATTATCATTTCTGTTTGTACCTTCCTTGTGGTGCTTATCATAATCTGCCTGGTAACACAGTTGTTTGTATATTTGGCTTATCTTTCCTAGAAGATTGTAAGCTCCTTGAGGGCAGTATTTTATTTACCTTTGTATACCTCACAGTGCCTTGCACACAGTTCAATAAATATCTGTTGCATGAATGGTTTAAAAGGAAATAAGCCTACTTTTTTTTTTTTCAATTCCAAAGTACAATTTCAGAATCAAATGGTTTTTATTGTCTCAGTGGTGTGAAAGCTGTGGGTACCTAGGAGTTTTTTGTATTATGAATTCATTAGTGGAGACTGGATGTTGCATGGGTTTTCAGGAATGAATTTAAAGTTTTCTTAAGTGATGTGGGAGATAAATTGTACTTTCTGTATATTTGAGAGTTAAGAAATAAGAAAGTGATTTAAGTCCAGTCCCAGAAGAGAAAAAATAATGGTCTATAGTATCTTTTCTCCTATGTATAAATTGGGGTAAATACAGGAAAAAATAATTATACAATTAATGATATATGGATAATCCCTGTTTTAATAAAAGCCAAGCTCTAGGTGATCCACAAAGTTGGCAGGGCTACAGTGATATCAGTATTACTCATTGTAATCAAACCTTACTAAATGGAGGTCAGTTTTTCAATTGTATAGAAAAGACAGGTTTTATTTATTTTCATTCATTTACATAACATCCTCCATTAAATTCCTCTTCTGATGCTACATCACATGATATTTATCCAGATTTCTTAGAGGCTACATATGAGGAGGTAGATGGTTTGGGAGGTACTGAAATACTACAAAGTCTTTGGGTATTGGTCAAGTGACAAACTCTACTCATGTCATCAGAGGACCAGTATCTTTAAGTTCAGAAAGAATCATTCAAAATTTTATGATGGGTGATCACATTTGGGCCCTTGGAAACTCTTGAGTACTATCTATTAAGTCATAGAAGAATGGTTGAGGGGGTTGATGTAATCAGGGTCACAATGACAATATCATGGATCCTTGAAGTATGGAATAGCACATTAACCCTAAAACATAATAATAATAGCATTTACATGACAATTTATAGCTTACAAAATGCTTTACAAATATTATCTCATTTTTTCCTTACAATATTCCTATGAGATAGGTGCTATTATTTTCCCCATTTTATAGAAGAGGTAACTGAGACAGATAAAAGTTAATTGACTTGTCTAGAGTCCTACAATTATTGTCAATAAACAACCTTGAGAATCAGGTGCTATTATCATCCCCATTTTACAGATGAGGAACTAGGATAGACAGAAGTTAAATGACTTGCCCAAAATTACAGAGCTACTAAGTGTCAGAAGCCAGATTTGAACTGAGATGTTTTTGACTTCAGGTCTGTTGCTCTAACCTGTGTACCACTTAGTTGCCTAAATTCTAAAACTTCTATTCATATGGTGTTTGCAAACAATAATACATGGGGCATGGGGAGAGGAGTGTATGAATGTGTGCAATAATACAATTTGTTATTTCCAAAGCAATGCTATATAAACTAATCTCCACAATTAGACATGTTTTTCAGTTGTTATTCTTTGGAAGTTAATTTATTAAATGAATAGATGAATAAAAAACACAAATTTATATATTGTTTAGGTGATGAAAACTTCCTTTTTATTGTGTGGAAAGCTGGTGGGGGATGTCGAGTGACAGTTAAATATCTGAAGATCTCAGATCTTAGAGAATCACATTTAATCTGAATACCTGTAAAACACGTAGGTTTCTTTATGAAATACCTTATGGCTAGATAGGAGAAATCATAAGGATTTGGCAATATTTCCCCAACCTAAGCTAACCAGAACCCACTGGAAACATAAACAGGAAACACTCAGCCAAAACAACAACAAATCCAATTTATAATAATAATCATAATAATAACTAGCATTGTAATTATACTGCTTTCCGGTTTGCAAAGACATTTATACACATTTTATCATTTAATCCTCAAAATAAACTTGGGAGGGAGTGGTTATTATTATTATCCCTATTTAAGATGATAAATGACTTGCCAAGGTTCACAAAGTTAATATGCAGTATGAGGTTAGATTTGAACTTGTCTTCCTGACTCTAGGACCAGCACTCCATCCACTATACCACTTAGTTCACTTTGACTAAAACAAAATAAACAAATGTGTATTCTGAAAGATTACTTCATTTTTATTAAGCATATTTAACACAGTCTGGCTATTCAAACCTAAGCAATATTCATAAATAACCACAACCAAAGG
Source organism: Vombatus ursinus (assembly GCF_900497805.2). Classification (NCBI taxonomy): domain Eukaryota; kingdom Metazoa; phylum Chordata; class Mammalia; order Diprotodontia; family Vombatidae; genus Vombatus; species Vombatus ursinus. The sequence continues at coordinate 90,927,923 of NW_020954590.1, forward strand.
ATACAGTTAGAAGATGTGATATATAAGAAAAATGAAAGAAGAAAGATTCCAGACACTTGGAACCAAGCTGAGGTTCTTGCTCAGGAAGGAGGAACCTGGAACCTCTGCTAATAGTCAACTGCTTGTCCTCCAAGGAATGATGAAGTAAATCCACAGGTGTTATCAGATGAGAAATTATTCAGCAAAGGACAGAGAAGTAGTTAGATGAAGGATACTGAGTCAGCAATTTGTCAAAATGACAGAATAAAGAGGTCTGCTGTCTTCCCTAGACATGTGTTTGGAGATAACAAACCTTCCAAGATTTGTTGAATTGGATGAATACTACATACTTTTGGTGCTTTGTGTGAGCACAAATGATACTGTCAGAAAGAATCAAGAAAGCATTACAAAGGATTATACACTCTTAGGCAGGAAACAGAAAAGCTTGGGGGCATAGGTGATGTTTTCATCACAGCTACTGAAAGAAAGGCAAGGGATTGTGAAAAGAAAGGAGGACATGGAAAGTGAATAGCTGGTAAAAAAATGCATTAGCACTTGAATTTTTGAGCATAGGCCTTAAATATGGGAATCGTGCTCTTGGACAAAGATGGAATATATCTTACAAAGGATGACAAAAATTTTCCTGCTTAGAATAACAAATTTAGGTGAAATGGAGTGGGCAGTGTTGTTGTCAATTATTGAGAACAAAGGGCATATCTTTTTATTTTGAGAGTTGGTATGATATAGTAGAAAAAGCACTAGATCTAGAATCAGAGAACCAGGGTTGAAATGATGATGATAATGATTGCTATTAATAACAACAACAACAATGTTAACTACCATTTATATGGTACTTTAAGTTCTATAAGGTGCTTTACCTATGGCAACTCATTTGATCATCACAGCAATCCACTGAGAAAGATCCTATTTTTATGCCAATTTCATAAACGAGGAAACCAATGAACAGAGAAGTTAGGTGACTTGCTCAGTATCACCCGGTTAGTAAGTGTCTGTCTGAGATCAGATTTGAACTCAGGTCTTTCTGACTTCAAGTTCTATGCCCTACACCCCTATGCTTATTACTCATGTTATTTAACTTCTCAGAGTTCATTGTTTTTATTTGTGGAACGAGGAAATTACACTAGATAAGCTCAAAGGTCATTTCCAGCTCTGAATCTGTGCTCCTCATTTCCTTAACTACATAGGCTACTCAAAGGACAAGTACTTACTTGAAAATCCATCTATAATATAGGTTTATTAATTTTTAAAAATCATAGAGAAGAGATCATGCTTATACAGCAAAATTCTTAAGTCTATTTTCCAGGACAAGGCTGGTTACATCTTCCTTCAGGATTCCAGGCTACCTCTAAAGGAGTAGAGTAATTATTTTTTTAATTCTACTGGCTCAAGCCAAAATTCTGAGGTGTTACTATTAAAATGCCAATAATTAGCCTCCCAATTTCATTTAACCAATTAACATCAATTCAACATCAGTTTGCAAGGGAATATTTGCTGTGAAGGTATAAGAAAAACGAAAGTACAAATATACATTCTGTTTACCATCTCGGTCTTGTGATAAAGTGAGCTCCAACTTAAAGTAGGGTCAACATAACATTCATCCCATCAAGTTAAATATAACACAAATAAAACTTAACATGTCATATGTACATTTTTCCTCCCTGAAGAGCTAGTTCTTAAACATTCACCAGCATACCCCTTTACAAAAACAATAGCATGTTATTTCTCGATTACCAGTGGCCCTGGTGAGGAGATGAAGGACTAAAACCTCTCTCCCAACTGAGGGCTTAATTCTTGCCTCATCATTTGAAGACAGTTGTGTAGGAAAGAGAACAAGACTTTACTTTGTGTCAATTAGTGCCTTTTAAATGCACGGTTCATGGCCAATCAAAAAGACTCCTCTATACCACCTAGCTAATGGATTGGAACTAATTACAAAGTATTTGTACATGTTACAAAATCCAAGAGGGGATTGTCTCAGCTGAGCATACTGCGCATGCTTGTAAGACCAAATCCTCTTACACTCATGTAACATGTATGTTCTGGAGCCCACTCTTTTAGGGCCAGATGGGCTATACTTTTACTTCAATTGCTCTGGTATCCTGATTAGCTTGTGGGTGTATCTTTCCTTGCCATTGGCTCAAGACCCACTCTCTATGCTCCATTTTTAGGGGACCATTTTAGTAGGATGAGCACCCCAGTTCCATTTAACCATTTAACACTGATACTTTTTAAAGGAAATATTTACTTCCAAGATATAGAAAAAATAAACATCTAAACATTTTCCTCAACAACTCAGAGTTCTAGTCTTCCCTATATCACCTCAGTTGGGAGTGGGAGAGTGTTTAGAGAGGGATTTAGGCTCATAACTTAGCTCAATTCCTACATAGCATTGATCAAACCAAATTCACATCCAAAGGCAGGCTTGTTGCTGGATGAGGTCTTTCACTGGGCTTTGATCTGAAAGGTAGTTGCCAAAGATTGCTTGTTGCTTTTGGGGGTATCAATGCTGGGCCAGCTGTGATGTTTGGGTGGTCACTAAAGCAAAGATGCCCTTTTGAATACCTCCAAAGTTAATCAAAGAGCCTGTTTCACTATGGATGTTAGCTGAGCAGAACCATTTACTGAGTGTCCATGTATCCATGCATAATACAGTCTTTCCAACCTACTTTTCTTATACATCACAGTAATTTTCCTGGAGATAGGTCATCAATGTCCTTCACATGGAAAGATGCCACCTGATCCCTAGTGGTTCTCAATGTGGACATGGCACCATAGAATTTGAGCAAGTGCCAGACCCCTATTACCTTTATTTAATACTTTAGATTTTATGAAGCTTTCTTTTTTTTAAGAAATGTTTTTATACTAATTTATTTTAAACTTAAATACTAAAACTTACAGTAAGAAAAGAAAAAGAAACATTATAAACTTAAATATAAAAACAAATACAAAATAAGAAAAGAACAAAAAAGCATTGCTATGTATGCAGCAGGACATGAGAGAAGATTCAAAACATAGAGTAATTAATTTCCATTTCAAGAAAGCCTATATCATAGATACTATGCACTGTGTTGTGAGCTGTCCATCTTTTCTTTGCTTCCTTGTAAGTTTTCTTTTGTTCTCTGCTGTGCACTTTTTACTTTGTTCTATTTTTCCTCCTTCCTTCCCCACCTTCCCCAAGAAGGCTATAATTAAGTGCAGATGTGTATATATATATATGCATAGATAGATACTGATATATAGTGGATGTGTGCATATATTTCTGTATACAGATATATACACACATATACAGTGCAGATGTGCATTCACACACATATATAAAAACATATACATATATACATACATATGCACACATAGAAACATACACATATACACTCAAAGATATATACATCCATACATACATATGTACACTTATGTACACAGACATATACATAGATATCTATAATCATACTCATATATAGACATATACTTTCATATGCATCTATATAAGACAATACTATACTAATTTGTCCTCTGTTTCTCTGAGGGTGGATATAACCTCTTCCTTCATAAGTCCAAGTCTTTCCATATTCTTCTAAGTCCACCAACTCATCATTTCCTACACCACAGCAATATTCTAACCTTATAGTGTCTAGTTACTTTAAATAGTCTAACACAATATTAATTAATATGGCTGACATATAGTATAGTTTCCCTGTTTTTCTCTTTCGATTACATCTATTTTAGCTTTAACTTTGTCTGAGATCATGTTTATGAAGCTTTTCTATGCACATTTAATCCTCACAACCACCCAGTGAAGTAGGTATTTTTACTCCCTTTTTCAGATCAGGAAGCAGCCTTGGAGACATCAACACGCAAAGGCTTGTCCAAGACCAAGCAGCTAACAAGTGACAGTGTTCTTTCCTTTAGACCCCACTGTTTCTCAAAAGAAAAGGAAGGTCAAGGAAAAAATAATAATTAAAATGACCAAAGCCCATTATATCATAAAGTCACAGTAGCATAGTTTACTTGCCAATCAGTCTCAGGTTTTGTTTTGTTTTGTTTTAATTTAGAGAGTGGGGAGGGCCATGGATTATTTTCTAAAAGCACATTTGCCACCACTCAGGTGAAAAAGGAACGAAAAGAGAATAAAACAACAAATACATTACTAAACTCTAAACATAGCTTTAGGATTGGGCTCTGCTGATAAGATTGTGAGCTTCTTGAGGGCAGGAACTGGGTCTCTTGCCCTTTTTTTCTATCCCATTGCCCATTTTTGTATTTGGCATATAATAGGGGCTTAACAAATATTTATTAATTGATTGAATGATTGATTGACAGGAAGGTACAAGAAAGACATTTTATAACAAGGTCAAAGAAACAGATTTACTAAATAAAAATAACAAAAGCAGCTGAAATTTCCACAATAATTAGTAGGTTACAAAGTGTTTATAACCAGTATATCTCTTTAGTCTAGAACTACCCTTTGAAATAGAGGACATTATTATCCCTATTATAAACATGACAAAAATCACTAAGTCTTAGAGTTAGAAGAGATGTGGTATTATTTGTGGCAATGAAAATATGTATTTATATAGTACTTTAACTTTTGCTAAGCACTTTATAGACATTGTATAGATACAAGCCGTCCTAAAAGTCTTAGTGCAATTTTAAGCTATTAACTTTAAAGCTGTTAATCTTTAATAGCTTAAAGCAGTGTTGTCAAACTCAAACAGAAATGGGGGTTTAATCCTTACTAATCCTTCCATAAGGATCCCTGAAGGCCACATACTTATTTAGTTTTAAATTTGTAATATTATCTATGTTTTATTGCATTTTTATTTATTTTGTTAAATATTTCCCAATTACATTTGAATCTGGTTAGGGCTGCACTCAGAAGCGTGTGGGCTTTATGTTTGGTATCTCTTGCTTGAAACTCCAAGACTTTTTGGACATCCTACGTATCTCCTTGGGGCAGCTAGGTGGTACAGTGGATAGAGAGCCAGGCCTGGAGTCAGGAGGACCTAAGTTCAAATCCTACCTCATACACTTACTAGCTATGTGACTCTGGGAAGTCATTTAATCCTGTTTGGCTCAGTTTCCTCATCTGTAAAATGAGCTAGAGAAGGAAACGGCAAACCACTTCAGTATCTTTGCCAAAAAAATCCCAAACGAGGTCATGAAGAGTTGGACACACCTGAAATTACTGAACAAGTATATCTCTCTGAGAATCATAACAATCCTAGGAGGTAGGTTTTGCAAGTATTGTCATTTTCACTTTGTAGACAAAGAAAATAGAGAGGCTAAGTGATTTTTTTAGTCTACCAAGCACAGAGGTGATATTTTCACCAAGTATTCCTGACTACATCTAGCACTCATTCATAGCCTTGCCAGTCTACTTAACAAGTGGACATCTAGTCTTTACTTGAATGCCTGAAGGAGATGCAGTCCACTACCTGTTGGGTAGGCCACTCCTTGTTTGGAATTGTCTAATTAAGAACACTTTTACTTACTTCAAGCCTAAGTTTGCTTCTTTGCAATTTCCTACCACTGTTCTTGACTCTATCCTCTGAAACCAAAGAGAAAAGGTCCATTACCTCTTCCATGTGACAGTCCTTCAAATACTTGAAGACAACTATTACATCCCTCTTAAGTCTTCTCTTTTCCAAGGTAAAGATGCCCAATTCAAATAGTCCTGAAATGGTAGGATCTCAAGGTACTTCACCATTGTTTCCAGTGCCCTTCCTAAACAAAATATGGCTCCCAGAACTAATCTGGCTATCCCAGATGCTGTCTGACCATAGGCAAGGGACTTCCTTCATCCTGGACACTGTGCTTCAGATATGTAAGATTTAGTGATGGAGTGCTTGGACCCCAGCCCTAGGACCTTATCTGTCCCTACCATATAGACCCTATCTCTGTCAATAACTTATGAGTGGGCCCAGTGAGGCAAACTATGTCTCCCTGTTACAAGAACAAGCTGACCTCTGTAGAATTTCCCTTATGTGAACAGGACTATTTTGTACCAGCAGAACTGTCATGTACTGATTCCCACAGCTACCATATACAATCCAGAGGTCTAGCAATAGACATCAACTCCTGAGGCTATCTTGTTACAGATGTAGCAGACCAAAAAACACACCCCTTAGCATCCACCCCTGCCCCCCAGGCTTGCCAGTAGCAAATGATGCCTGCACCCAAGGTACAGAAATTATATGTTCCTATAGGAACTGACGACTCTTTCATCCCATCCTGCATCACCTTATTAGCATAGTTGGCACACAATGCACTAAGCTTTTTCTACATAAGCTTTAGCATCACTCCTGTTAGGTTGCAAGTTCCTTAAAGAGCTCTGCCTGCTATATAGCATTACAATAAACATTTTGCCCCTTGACTGGAAGACTGCTTGAGTTTGTGAATTCTTTCCAGACAACCCTGCCCTGAACCTCGGTATTTTGGGTCCCTGCACCCCTAAACTGCATCATTTAATGATGCCCAACATGGTTCTGGTTTGACCACATAGCAAGTTGGAGTGATGTAGAATAGGTAGAGGTTCATCAGAGGTGACATTAGGACATATTCTCTTCTGGCAGATTAATGATAAGCCTTTAATAGTCCTAGGTGATAGAGGTATAACTAGGTGGAGGTTACTAGAGTTTAGATTCAGTGCTTCATCACCTTGTCCTAGGACAGCTTTTCCCTCTGTCTACAATCCTTTATTCTCTTTTTTTCTCCTCCTTGGTGTTTCAAGAACACCCAGGAACAACCTATGAACAAACTCTTAGGCGGGGTGAGCAGTCCCTTTTCCTGGCATTACTGACACACAACAGGAGGCACTGTCTTCTGGTCCCTCTCCTTTCCCCATCAGAATTTATAGCTAAAGGTCTGTTGAAATGCCCTTATGAGGACATCTCCTGCTGAATATCAAAAAGGACATGGCCTAGCTGGCTCTAATACTCAACTAAGACCTAGCAGAAATTATCAAAATTGGTTAAATCTTTCTTTATGGTTAAAAAAAAAGATTTTATAGAATAGAATTTTTCAATTCAATTCAATGCATATTTGCTAGAATTTACATATAATGCTCTATGCTAAGTCCTGGCACTCTATCTCTCTTAAAATAAAGCACAAGGAATGTGGATCAAAGAAAATGGCTGGTTAACACAACTATGCATATGTATATACATGCATATGAACACACATGCACATATGCATACATGTGTACATATGCACACATATTTTACATTCTGAATTATAAATAAGCCTGATAATTACTCAGCTAGTATGGACAAAAAAAAAGTTTTGTTTATTTTTTGCTTGATTTACTTGGTTAATTCCAACTATATAGACCTCCCCTTAAAATTTTACCCTGCTTTTTAGAAATATATTTTTTTCATAAGCTGTCTTTTGGCTAAATGAGTATAATAATTAAATCTTAAAGCATCTCTGATTTCACCAGTTGCACCCTTTCCATCAATTCAGATAGAAAAGACAGCCTGCAGTGAATTTGATATCAGATAACCTGGGTTCAAAATCTGACTGTTGTTTATTAACTGGGAAACTCTGGACAAGTCTCTTAATATATCTGGACTTCAGTTTCCTCTTCTGTCAAATGAGAGGATCAGATTCACTGACATCTAAAGTCCTTTCCAGACTTAAATCCATAATTTTATAATCCCTCTATACTTTGGATGACATTAAAAAATTATGATCTTAAACATTAAAAGAACATTTCCATACACAAAGCAGATCATAGGAAAAGGGTCCTATATGAAATCATCCATTTTGAATAGCTTGCTTGTTTAAAAGTATGTAATAAATCCAACATGTTACTTTCAAACTATTCGGCTTGTCCGTGCTTCCTTCTAAACATCTTTATGTTCTCTTCTATGTATTTTTAAAAATGTTCCAATGGCCTGCTTTTATTTCGAGAAGTAGGGAAACATCACCATTCCTTACTCATCTTCCTCCCTGCCCCTTTCCCCAAACCAGTCATCTATACAAAAAGGGGGGTAGGTGGATAGACAGTACCTTGCAACAAATTGGAACAATCTAGCAAAATAAATCCATACAGTGACTGTGTCCAAAATATATGCCTCTATATCTAGTGACTACTGGAGACATGGATGGTCATTACTTTGATTAGAATTCTTAAGTCATTGAAGCTTTTTTTTTCTTTACAATCTTACTGTCCTTGTATAAACTGTGTTTGTTTTTTTATTTTTGTTTTACTGGCTTTGCTTACTGTACTCCAAGTCAATTCATACTTGCCGGGTTTTTCTGAAATAATTTCATTTGTCACTTCTAAAAGTTCAATAATAATAATAATTACATTCAATAGATTTATTAGCCATTCAAAAACTGTCTTTAAGAGGCAATCTAAAGTTATCCCTTAAAATCTCTTTCTTTTCTCCTCTCTCCCATTCCTCTCTTCCAATTTGATCCCTCCTTCAGTATCAGGAAGTTTGATGAGGATAATCATTTTAGGCTAATGTTCCTGAAAAAGAACATACTCCCACCCATTGGTCAGCTTTTGAGTTATTAAGACTTTCCTAATTTGGTTAGTCTGACCTTCAAAAACCAGATCTATCACTCTCCTTGTTCTCATAGGAGTATAAAGTTGAGACCTCTCAGAGTGTGTGCACAATAAACACAGCTTTTAAAAAATGAGGGTCTTCTCTACGACACTATGAGGTATTGGAGTTGGACTTTCATGGAAGAAATTAATCTAGTCTTAGCCTCAAATTATCATGCAATCTCACCATAATTTTTCAACAAGTTGTTATTGTTGATTTAACATCCTGCACACTGACAAGTATATATTTATCAGCATGCTAATTATCCTTATAAATTATGATTATAGTTACTGTAGTAAATTATGAATATAATTTATTCATTTCTTCTTATAGAAACAGATTCTTTATGTCCAACTGAAGCAATGGAGGATGATGAATTTGAAAGTGCTTCTCAAATAATAGGACCTGTAAGTATTTCAATGTATCTCTGTCTATATAATGAGTAATACTTATAGACTTAAGAGGAAACTGAACATTTTTCTCTAAATGCTAGAAAGAATAGAATGATTTAATTATCTAAGACTGCAAGAGGGGCTCTGTTAAAATCAAAGAACATTGGAAAATATGTATGGTTCAGGACATAATATTACATATTTTTGGCAACTTCTAAAGACAATTAGTCACTCCTTTTCATTAGATTTTAAGCTCTTTGGGCTCAGAGGCTCTACATCTTAGTCATTTTTGTATCAAGAAAGATTGTTTAAGTTAAATTCAAGTAAAGAGGAAGAAAAAGGGATGGAAATAAATCCCTCTCCTCCTGGACATTCTCTCCTCCCTGAGTTTTCATGTAACTTTTCTCTCCTTTTTCTCCTATCTGTATGACCACTAATTCTCAAAATCTTTTACCATATCACCATCTGTGCTGAGTCACTTAGGTACGGATGTACTCTAGGACATCTTCCTGGACCCTGTATCTTTTTCCTGGATGGTCTTTCTCTTGGTAATTTCCTCATCTCTCAATGGTTCGGTTATCCCCTCTATGCTGATGATTCTGAAATCTACTTAAGAATCCCTCCATACTTACATCTTCAGCTGCCTGCTATCTTCTTCCCCAGTTTCACACACACACACACACACACACACACACACACACATATATATTTATTTCTAGTAATTTCCATAGCTTCAAAATCTTGAGTTTCATCCCACCAAGTACCAGTGATTCCAAAGGGGTTGGATATCTTTGCTTTTATTAGGGCAATTATTTTTAACTTGGATCCATTTACACCCGAGAGGTCTGTGAATAGATTTCAGGGGTCCATGTACTTGAATGAAGAAAAATACATCTCTTTTTCACTAATCCATAATTGAAATTTAGAACCTCCTTCAATTATGAATATAAGCAACAAATATTATTTTGGAAGGGAATCCAGAGGTTTCACCAGACTGTCAAAGGGCTCCATGAAATACCCAAAGAAGTTAATAATTTTTGTATTGAAGGCTTTAGTTAAACTTGCTTGTTATTCACACCACATGCAATTGCATATATATATATATATACACAATATGCATATGTACACATATATATACACATACATGCATATGCATAACACCATGGCTCTCTTTTTTAATATTTTCTCCTATACATTTTTCATCCTTTCTATTTTCCTTTTCTATAACTGATATAATTCCAGGTATATGAAGATAGTTTTTTTCCCTCTAATTTTATTTTAAATCCATGTTAACCAAATCCCCACATGGTATTTTTGTAGACAGGCTAGGTCAATGATAGCATAGTGAAATAGAACTGGAATTGGTCAAAGAGCTGCCATACATACCAAAATATCACTTAATGCATACCTGAAAAATATTGTTTAATATTAACTTGGCAAAAGATATTTCTAGTGACATCACAAAGGCTTTTTCTGGACCCTAGTGCATTTAATCTTGAATCAGTGATTTGAATGAAGCACTAGCATTAATCATTGCTTTCTTTCACAGGTCCTTCCAGACTTGTTCTCTAACATCACATGTTCTCAAATTGTGTTGGAATTAGATATCAAGTTAATTATTCCCTTAATTTCCATCCACAAGGCTTCTAGAATTTGTATTTAAAAGACTCTAAATGAATTTAATATCAGAACCCTGAGTCCAGCTATTTCCAGGTGGTAACTGCTTTCACTAGGAAATAAACTTGGATTAGGGATTTGTTTTCCTTAGGTTACAGAGATTGCTTTTGCAGATATGGAATCCTTCCAGCATGCTGCTCTACCACTCCATGGGACAGTGAATTGGAAAGTTAAAAAGGAAAGTGTTTGCTTTATCTAAATCTTGATGCTGAATTTGAACAGGACATTTTTTTTTGCTTTCGTGCAGTAAAGAGAAAAAAAAAACTTCAAAGCAAACTTTGAATCTTGTTCTGCAAAAATATAAACATGCTACAAATGCTGAAAATCATTTAGTATGGTTTCCAACACATGCTGTCTCTATTTGCTAACTTTCCATGTTGACTATCAGATATTAGTGAGTGGGTGACTGTCTGGGACATTTTCCCCATTGGCTTAACTTGTTTTTGAAAATTTTTTCTGCATATATGTGTGTTTGTTTATAAACGAGATAATTAAAAGTCTTTCAAGTTAGATTTTTAGAAATTTGAGAATAAGCAAGCCCTTGATTTTGGCACTCCTTTCTCCTCCACCATCCCTTCAATCCTCTGTTCTGGAATTTTTCCTTGGCACCCCTGCAGACTGTGCATATTAAAGTTAGACTGAATGTAAATCCTTTTAATAAAAACGAACAACAACAACAACAACAAAAAGGAATCCAAGCAAGAATCATTGCTTGTGACCTTTCAGGTTTTTTTTTAATCCAGCGAGTAAAAATTCCTCAATGATTCTGCATCTTTTAGGCCATTATAGAAGCTTAGAAGTAGAAAGGACCTAGAGGTCATCTAAGCCAACCTCCTACTTGAAGCACAATTCTCCTTTATGCTATCCACCCAAAGTAGTTGTCCAACCTTTTCTTGAATACCACCAAGGGTGGCAAACTTGCTACCTAATGAGTCAGGTCATTTAATTTGGGGATAGCCCTAGATTTTTAGGAAATTCTTTCTTTTTTATTAATTTATTTTAATTTATCAACAATCACTTCCATAAGCTTTTGAGTTCTAAAATTTTCTCCCCCTCCCCAAGATGGAGTGCAATCTAATATAGACTTTATATATATACATTCCTATTAAACATATTTTCACATTAGTGATGTAAGTAAAAATTAGAACTAATAGGAGGAACCACCAGAAAGAGGAAACAAAACACAACAGAAGAAAAAATAACAAATAGTATGCTTTGATCTGCATTCAAACTCCATAGTTCTTTCTTTGGATGTGGATATCATTTTCCATCATGAGGCTTTTGGAGATATCTTAGATCCTTGTATTGCTGAGAGAGGTTAAGTCTATCAAAGCCAGTCATCACTCATTGTGGCTGTTACTGTGTACAACATTCTCCTGGTTCTGCTCACTTCACTCAACGTCAAACCGTAAAGTCTTTCCAGGTTTATCTGAATCTGCCTATTCATCATTTTTTATTGCACAATAGTATTCCATTACATTTATATATCACATTCATAATTATGATTACTATCTGTGTCTTTCTCTCTAACCTTTTCCCCCTATTAATGCTTTTCTTTCTCCTTTCTCCTTTTCCCTCCTCACTAATATTTTGCTTTTGACCACCGCCTCCCTCAGTCCCACCTTCCTTCTGTTAGCCCCCTCCCTTTTCTTTCCTCTTTTCCCTCCTACTGCCTATAGGGCATGTTAGATTTCTAGATTTCTAACTGATTATGTTATTCCCTTCTTGAGCCAAATCTGCTGAGAGTAAGGTTCAAACAATGCTCATCTCCCTCCCTTCTTTCCCTCTGCTCTAATAGGTTTTTGTGCCTTTTCCTGTGATGCAATTTACCCTTGTTTGCCTCCTCCTTTCTTTGTCTCTCAGTACATTTTCTTAGTTAGATCAGATTAATTCACTTACTTGTATCCATTTAACCCACTTGATTAGATTTTTTTCATCATTACATCAAAGTCTGTTTATACCCTCTCCCTTTATGTATACCCTTTTAACATTGTGTAATAACAATACAGTTCTCAAGAGTTACAAGTGTCATCTTCCCTTGTAGGGATGTAAAAAGTTTGCCCTTATTAATAACATGTTGTTTCTTTCTGTCCAGTTTACCTTTTTATGTCTCTCTTGAGTTTTGTTTTTGAAGATCAAATTTTCTGTTGAGCTCTGGTCTTTTTATCAGGAAGGTTTGGAAGTCCCCTATTTCATTGAATATCTATCTCCTCCCCTGAAAGATCATGCCCATTTTCGCTGGGTAGTTGCAATCCAAGCTTGGCTGCAATCCAAGCTCCTTTGCCTTACGGAATATTATGTTCCAAGCACTGCAGTCTTTTAATGTAGAAGCTGCAAGGTCCTGTGTAATCCTGACTGTGGTTCCATGATATTTAAATTGTTTCTTTCTGGCTGCTTGCAGGATTTTCTCTTTGACCTGGTAATTTTGGAATTTGGCTGCTATATTCCTTGGTGTTTTCAATTTGGGATCTTTCTCAGGAGGTGAGCAGCGGGTTCTTTCTATGGCTATTTTACCTTCTGGTTCTAGGACTTCAGGGCGGTTTTTCTTTATGATTTCCTGAAAGATACTGTCCAGGCATTTTTTTTTCATCGTAATTTTCAGGTAGATCAATAATTTTTAAATTGTCTCTCCTGAATTGATTTTCCAGGTCAGTTGTTTTACCAGTGAGGTATTTTACATTTTCATCTATTGTTTCATTCTTATGTTTTTGTTTGACTGATTCTTGCTCTCTCATAGAGTCATTAGCTTCCTTTTGCTCAATTCTACTTTTTTAACAAATTGTTTTCTTCTATTAGATTTTGTACCTCCTTCCCCATTTGGCCAATTTTATTTTTTTAGGGACTTGTTTTCTTCAGTGCACTTTTTTTCCAGTTGGCCAATTGTATTTTTTAGGGACTTGTTTTCTTCAGTGTACTTTTTTTTCTAGTTGGCCAATTGTATCTTGTTTTCTACAGTTTATTTTTGTCCTTCCTTTTCCAAGCTATTGACTCTCTCTTGCATACCTCTCATTTCTTTTCCCATTTTTTTCTTCTACCTTTCTCATTTGACTTTTAAAATCCTTCTTGAGCTCTTCTAAGAAGGCTTTTTGGGCTTCAGATCAGTTCATATTCCCTTTTGAGGTTCCAGATATGGGTTTGTTGACAATGTTGTCCTCTTCAGAATTTCTGCCTTGATCTTCGCTCTTCCCATAATAAGAATCTATCATATGTTTCTTTTTGCTCATGGTGTTTGCTTATTTCCTGGCCTTTAAAGATATTGGGCTCTCCTGCTGGGAAGCAGAGGGCACTGACCCAAGCTTCTTGTTTTGGGAGCCTCGGGCCTGGTCAATGACTTTGTGTGCTGGGGCCTCCAATCTTGGCAGTTGGAGGCTGTAGGATTCTGGCAGCTTACCTGGTGTTGGGCTGGAATTAGCAACACTAGAACTCTAGGGGTAGGATTGGGTAGTGTGCCTCCTGGAGATTTCCTGCTCACCCAGGCCTTTCCTTCCTTCTGCTTTCTTCAGCTCCTTTCAGATGGATGTTGTAGGGTGTTTATCCACCTGGGGCCCCTTGGAGTGCTACTTCCTTTAGTTTTGCTGAGGCACTGGGAGAGCCATTTGCTGTAGAATGCTGAGGCACTTGGTGGTTTTCTGTTGCCCCACCCTCAATGAGGCACTGGGGGCCCAGGTGTTAGTGTTTGCCTGCTCCATCATCTGGACTTCAGGATCTCTTCCTGGTATGCTGAGGCGGGGCTTTCTACTAGCTTGCTGGGATGCCTCCCCTTCTGTATTGCTCTCCTTCCCACAAGGTAAGAGGGGCCTTTCCAGTTAATTCCTCAAGCTATCTGGGCTACTGGACTGCTGCACCCTTCTGGTTCAGTTGTTCTAGGGTTTTTCCTGGGGTGTTATTTTCTGGGCTTTCAGGGGTTAATAGGGGTGAGTAAGAGGGACTCACATCTTACTCCACCATCTTGGATCCCGGAAGCGGAAGTCCCGGGAATTCTATCTAATGAACTGAAATCTATCTTCTTACAACTTCCAACAATTAGTCTTTGTTCTTCCCTCTGAAGCCAAGTAGAATTACTCTAACTCTCTTCTACTTGTATTTAGTAGCCCTTCAAATATATGAAATCTATGATTATGGAACATGTTTTAAAATTTTGAACTGACATCTAGAGTTTTGTACAGAGTTAAAGAAGCAAATTATACAAGTCTTCAGTTTTAAATTCATTTCTGCTTGAATGTGCCTGCCAAGTAGATGGGAAAAGGAAAGAAGGACAGTTTACGATTTTCTTTTACCTGAAAGCTCCTATTATTACATCTTTCTTTTTCTCTCCTTGTCATCCTGTCTGTAGGAAGACACCTAAACATACATAAGCTTCTTCTCTGGTGAACATTAACTCACGGTTGTCCTTGACTATTATATACAATATTTTCACTTCCTCAACTCCTATTTCTTGGCTCCTTAATAGAGTTGATAATCTTCCTTGCCAAAGAAGAGCAATATGGGGGTGAGGTGGAGAGAAGGAGGATCCAAAACCTCTCCTTTTGTCCTATAATTAACCATCTAGTATGTATGGCACTTGCATAGAATGGGTAGACCCTAACTCCCACACTAGCACTAGCGATTAAATACCCAAATAAATGACATTTATACACTGTTTTGGGACAGCTAGGTGGTGCAGTGGATAGAGTGCCAGGCCTGGAGTCAGGAAGACTCATTTTCCTGAGTTCACACCCAGTCTCAGACACTTAGTAACTGTATGACCCTGGGCAAGTCACTTCATCATGTTTGCTTCAGTTTCCTCATCTGTCAAATGAGCTGGAGAAGGAAATGGCAAACCACACTGGTATCTTTGCCAAGAAAACCCCAAATGGACCTACAAAGTGTCGGACATGACTGAAAAATGACTGAACAACAAGAACAGTAAGCTGCTTTAGAATTTATAAAGTACTTCACAATCATTATCTCATTTGATTCTTATAACATCTCTGTCAGGTAGGAAAGGCAAAGCAAGTGTTCCCACTCTCATTTATAAATAAGAAATTTAGGCTTAGAAAAATAAAATTACTTGCTTGAGATGAAGGAGCTAATGATCAGCAGACCTGAAACTTAAACCCAGATCTCCTAGGGCCAATATTCTTTCTACTATATCTGAGCAGATTCCCAACACAATTCAGAAGAATAAAAGCAACTTATAAGTTGACAAATACATTTTTTCTAATGTGGTATTAAATTAAAAAAGTGTTTTGTATAATTTTCTCCTTGGATGTTTTGTGGTGTGAGAAAGTATATGTTAGTATCCTCCTGTAGAATGTAAGCTCTTTGATGGCAGAAACTAATTTTTGTCTTTGAATTCTCAGTAATTTGTTCAGTGCTTAACAAGTGTTTGTTGAGATTGTTTTATTGAATTATAGAATTCAATAAGAAGTAGAGAATTGTAGAGGGATAATAGACTAAGAATCTAGAGAGTTTACATACAACATGTATGCACACATACATAATACAACATACACACATATGTATATACTTCTAAAGTATATATATATATGTAATATGAATCCTTTTACTTTATACACACATATATACATACATAGATACATAAATGCATATATGTATACTGTTGAATTGTATATTACACATATGTATCCTTTTAATTTATACATGCATACATGTGTACATTCATGCATGTGTTTTTAAAAGCACTTCACCTGAAATGAAAATATAATAGAATTGTTCAGAAGATATGATATCATGATGACTAAAAGCTATTCAGTGATATACTTGATATATCACTCAGAATAAAATATTTTGGGTTAAATTGGCTAAAGATAAATTAGATGAGCCAACATGACTTCAATTTTTGACATATTCAAAGTACTTGTGTGTCTGTATGTATATACACATACATCCATGTCTATATTGATATGTGCATATACACATATACACATGTGCAAATATGTACATATACTAATAGGTATTAATATAGGAATTTAAATTATATACATGTATAACAAGTAAAAAGGTGAAAATAGATCAAGCAATGGGTTGAGCTGGGTCCTACTGAATTCAATTCATAAATAGGCATTTATTAAGCACTTACCATATGTCCTGTGAATGGACCAAAAATGAAATCATGCTTGCTCATAAGGGAGTAGGATAAAACACCTTTTTTTAGCTAATTCACCTCAAAATATTTTGCCTTGAGCATCCAAATGCATTACTAAACTATGTTAAGCCATTTTGATATTATGTCTTCTGAACAATTCTATTCTATTTCCATTTCAAGTGAAGTGCTTTTAACCAGCTAGCCTGAAAAAGAATGGATCAGGTAGTTGGCTTCTAAGTTAGTCGTATTACCACCTTTCAGAATCAATCTTTCAGTTGCTATGACTGTTAAAGACATTTTCCTAAAAATGTCCTGATAGAACTTAACTAACCTAATGAATTTAGCAGAATAATTTCTACCTTTTGTGTGTGTTTGTGTGTGTTTTTGTTTTGATTTTTGTTGTTGTTGTTCCAGACCAAGTGCGTCTATTGATATAGGGAATACCTCATATTGAAATTCTGTCAATTGTTGCAAATTAGCCAACCCTGCAGCTGTCTTAGAGAGTCATTGAGGGCACTGAGAGTTTAAATAACTTATCCACAACCCCACAGCCAGTATGTGTCAAAAGCTGTACTTCAACACAGGTCTTTGCGACTCTAAGGCTGGCCCTATGTTCACTCTCCCAAACTGTTTCCTAACCAGTAACAAAGTGGTTTATTTTGCTTAACTGCATGTGTTTTATTTCCTGGGTACCTGGCAGAGTAGCATGTCCTATCATTGGAGTCTCATAGGATTCTAAAGCAGGATGGAAGAAGAGACAATGATAGTCTAAAAGAGTTGAAAGGTGAATGAGGGGAGGAAGTTAGCTAAGGATAGGGCCGTAGTGGTGAAGACAGTCAGAAGCAGGGCCAGGAGAGAAATGAAAGACTGGTCTGGGTCCATCCTCAAAATGGAGGTTCCAGAAGAAACTCACCAATGAGAGAAGGAGGACATAGGAGTGTAGAGATGTTCCAGGATGAGGAGGACACAGGGAATGAGAAAACGTCTAGGGTAAGAAGAGAGCTGAGTGAATGACAAAGTCCAGAGGGTCAGAAGAATATACAGGGTAGGAATGCTAGCCTGGGCTCTTCCTCAACATTTTCCCCCCATTGCTATCACTACCCTCCATTCTTTCCCATGGCTCCCTCCCATAGTAAGTCAGCCAACAAACTTTTATTAACCACTCACTTTGTTCCAGATCTTGTGCTAAGTGCTGGTGATAAAAAGAAAAGCAAATAGGAATTCCTGCCCTCAAGGAATTTGCATTCTAAGGGGTGGGGGAAAGAACATGTAAAACATGTAAATCTCTTACTCATAACAAATAAGCACATCAAACAAGGCAGCTAGGCTAGGCAGCACAGTGGATAGAGTGCCAAGTCTGGAGTCAGGAAGATTCATCTTTCTGAATTCAAATCCATTTTCAGAAATGGCAAACCACTCCAGTGTCTTTGCCAAGAAAATCTTAAATGGGGTCACAAAGAGTCAGACACAACTAAAATGACTAAACAGCAACATAGTCAAACAAAACAAATTTATACAATGATCACGTCAGAGAAAAAATGTCTCATTCTGCACTTCTGCTTTGTCATTTCTTCATCAGGTTAAAAATATACTTCATTATCAGTCTTCTGGAGTTACAATTAATTATTGCATTTATCAGAGTTCTTGAGTCTTTCAAAGTCATTTTTCCATTATATTATTGTACTCATTATGTAAAGTCGGTATCACGTTTCTGTGGACTTTTCTCTCCATTGGTTCATATTCTCAGATTTTTCTGAATTAATTTCTTTTGTCATTTTTCATAGTTCACTAAATCCATCTATCGACCATAATTAGCTGAGCTAATTACTTTGTTCTTCTGGTTTTACTTCTTGGGACTCTCTTAATCCATAGGATTGTCCAAGCAATGAGTACCCACTTAATATCCAGTTCTTTGCTTTCTAGATTTCTTTTTTGTCTCCTGTGTTTTCATTTCAAAGATTCTTCCTAGCTGAAGGCTTTTCATCAAGCAGCCTTGAAAGTATTATTCTATTAAATGTTCATTCCTCCCACCCTTTCTGGGATTATACTCAATTTCCAGGGTCATTCTTTGTTGTAAGACATTTCAGGGTTTTTTATTATTTTCTCTCTTTTAGAAATATATTTTAAAAAATATATACAGTTGGATCATGGTCTTATGTGATCTTGATACTTACCTGATCCTTGGTACTTAAACACTTCCTTTCTGGATGCTTGAAGAATTTTTTCTTTAACTTGTAAGCTATGGACTTTCACCAAAACATTCCTGAGTGTTTTCAGTCTGTAGATTCTTTGGGTATTAAGTCAATAGGTCACTTTGCCCTATGGTACAGATTTGTGGTGTTTTCCTTTATTCTTTCGGGAAATATAGAAATCAGGGTTTTTTGACAAGTTTTTTTGGGGGGGTCATGATTTTTAGGAAATTTGATGATCTTTTATGTCATTTTTCTTCACTCAATTTTCCAGGTCATTTGTTTTTGATGGTACGTACTTTACCTGTTCTTCTAACTTTTAAATATTTGGACTTTGTTCTAACATTCCTTACTATCTCTTGAAATCATCAAAATCTGTTGGCTTTATTCTATTTTTAGAGAGTTTACTTCTTGGGTCAGGTATTCTGCTTTCTAAATTATTCAACTTTTTAACAGTTTCTATCTCAACTAAATCCATTTTTTTTTTAATATCTCTAGCTTCATTTCTTCTACCTGGCCTTGGAGTCTTTTTAGCCAAGCCATTCATTTTTCTAAGACTCTGTTTATATTTGTGTAATTACTTTGTTCTTCTGGTTTTACTTCTTGGGCCTCTCTTAATCCATAGGATTAGTGCATTGTATTCAGAATTTTCTTATATTTATTGTCTCTAGCCCAGGTTCTCAGATTAGCATGTTGTGCCAAGGCCATTCTCCTCCCATACTTACCTCTCTCCCCCAGTCCCACTCCCCACACTCTTATGTGATGAAATGACCCTGTTTGTTCCTGACCCCTCTGTAGTCTGGATTCTTAAACCATTGAAGCTCTAGATGGGATCACTGAGACAAGGATTTGCCATCTGCAGCAGTCCCTGGCTTCTACATGGGTGTCTGATGGCACAACTCAGGCCTTTGGCCCTGTCAGTTAGTCATCATGTATTAATCATCATGTATTAAATGTCTACCATGTGCTAGGCACTGTGCTAATGCTGAAAGCCCTGTCTCTATTTCTTCTTGTGTGAGAATTGGCTCCTGGGAGGCCCCAATCAGATGTTGGCGTTCTCAAGCTTTCGTTCTGTAAGGCCCCTTGGCAGTAGAGCCTAGGTGCTGAACTGATCTAGTCTCCTGATGTGGCTTTGAAAGGAGTGTTGGCTTTAGGACCCCGTGGATGATTCCTAGCACCTTGCTTACTGCTGTGGTTCTGAAGACTTTGAGGCATCAAATGCTCTGCCCAGCCCTGTCTCCCTTTACAATCTACTTCTTTTCATTGTTCATTACATGGAGCAGACCAGAAAGCCTGTGTTTCCTGAAACTTGTTAGTCTATAACACTCAGTGAGGGTCTCCAGTGGGCCTCTGTATCCATCACTGGTCCTCTAAATTTAAATGTTAAGTCAGAGGTTGGAGACTTACAGGAGGAAAAACTGTTACTTGACGAGCAATTCATTTCTGATTGACTGCTGAGGTATCATAACATTCTGTTTCTCACGGCTTCTATCTCCTAATGGTGGGTCTACAAGGCTAATTTTCTGGGATTGCAGTTTTTCATGATTCCTCCATTTTCCCTAGTTCACAATTTATGAGAAAATACTCATAAATTCAGGTCAAATGAAGATGTGATATTAATTAGAATGCAAATACAGATAAGAAAAAATATAGATAAAAAAAGTCCATCTGTGCATGACTCTAGCAAGAAACATTTTTTTTTTTCCTCTCTAAAAGGTAGGTGTGGTGGATAGAGTTGGCAATCAACTCTAGGGATTTGGGGTGGAAATGGCATTGCTTCTTAATAAGTTCTTTTGTAATTTTCCAAAGTATTAAGCGGATTGAATGTACTAGTTTTTATGAATTCCCTTCCCTAGGCAGACTTTGCTGTTGACATGTAGTCAACTAAGACAGCAGCAGTATTTGGATATGGTTCCTGTTCCTTGGCTGATTGGTAACTAGTTCATTGAAATCCTTTTAGAATCAGTCTCAGGGAGCTCTAGGGAAATACATAAAAGAGGAATTCCACTCTACATCACGAGCATTGACTGCTTGGAGCTTTGGGAGGTATTTTGAAATCTGTTGAAGTTATATGAAGTTTCACAATATGTAGGTTTGCTACAATGCATTTTATTTTAATTCTCTCCTATCCACGAAACCATTTGCAGTCTAAACACTGGGTGTTTCTGTGGAGCACTTCTTTCACCTCATTCCTCCCTTCTCAGGCTTTGCCTGGGAATTTTATCATGATATAACATATTAGGGAAGATATTTACAAAAATAACTACACTTACTGGATTAAATTAAATAGCAAAAAAAAAAGAGTTGCACCTACAACTTTTTAGTAGCAAAAAATAAAGAGAAGATATTTTATTTTTAAAATGTATCTTTCAATATTAACTCTTCGACCATTGTGCTTAATCTCCTTTCTTAGAATTCTAGGGTTGTTTTTGTTTGTTTGTTTTTAAAGTGACTTCTTGTCTTTAATGTTTGATCCTGACATGTACTACCCTGTACCCTGTGAAGTTCATTTCTTTTCATTTTTTTGTATATTCAAAGAGATTTATTGATTTTTTTAAAAGCATATGTTAACTAATGGTAGTTAGTACAGAATAAAAGATACTTGGACTTGAAACCTGTAGAAACTTTGTCTAACTTGTTTGCTTCAAGAAACATCTGACTTGTGCAGTATAAATTTGATGATCTATTGATATGGACAACAGATGCTCCTGAAATTTATGATTTAGTTTCCAGTCAGTTTTCATAGAGAACACTTACTCTTTGGTGTTCCATCTATATGAACTCTTTTTGTTAGACAATGGCTTTATAATTGATGTAGGCATTGGACTTCATGACCTGGCAATGTGGTTCCTATCTCTTTATCCTCCATCTCTTCATCCATTGTATCTCGTACATTATGAAGTTCAGTGCCCATGAGACAAGTAGGTCTAAATGAATATCCTCACCTAAATTCAAGCTTCCTCCAAAGATATGATTTAATATTTAAGCACAATTTATAAAGTTATAATGT
This sequence comes from Vombatus ursinus, assembly GCF_900497805.2. Taxonomy (NCBI): domain Eukaryota; kingdom Metazoa; phylum Chordata; class Mammalia; order Diprotodontia; family Vombatidae; genus Vombatus; species Vombatus ursinus. The sequence continues at coordinate 90,949,831 of NW_020954590.1, forward strand.
AGAAAAGGGATTAAAATTGTTCTGTTTAGCTAGATTTGAGTAGAAATTGTGAAGAATAAAATTTAGACTTTCCATAAGAAAGAATTACCTAACTATTACTACTATCCAATAGTGGAATGAGTGCCCTTAGGAGGTAGTATAGCATGTTTCCACTCATCTGGAGGTTTTTCATCAGAGTTTGGATGACCACTTATCAGATATGTTGTAGAGGGAATTCATTTTCAGATATGGTTTAAACTACATGGCCACCAAGGGTCCAACAACTTTGAGATTCTGTAAGTAGACTTGGTATTAGAAAAAAAAAAAGCTAGCAACTGCACAAAGATTAATTTAAAAGTAAAAATGAATGTCTATGTGATTTTAATTAATTTTGTCACTGCAGGCAACATTGAAATTGTTGAATAGTTATGTGATCTTGCCTTATAAGTTCACAAACAAATAACAGCACAAAAAAGGAGGAAAATCATGTTCATGGTGTCAAGAATAAAAATAAGTTAACTTGTTTTCTTGTAATAAAAAAGAAATTAAACAAAACAGTATTTTGTGAATGTTCATTATTGTCTCGCCAAAAAGCAATAGTACACCAACAATGAATTTTTCGTCTTCAAAGATCGTGTTGACAAATTGCTGGCAGCTAATTGTTAGCAATGAATTGCCCGGCTGGAGAAGAGAGTGACTAATAAATTTTTTCCTCAAACATTAAAGGTCTTTGCCATTGATTTTTCCATCTGGCCTGTGGAATTATGCTTGGCTTTTATAGCTTTGGAACTCAGGGAGCCAAGGCAGCTTCTTAGACCCAAATGCTACAGTAAACTAGTTATCTATTGAAAACTCAAACCCATGGGGTTTTCCTTTTGACATTTCTGCCTTGTCAATATGTATTGCATTAAAAAGATGGAAATATTTATCTAAGTTCTTGCATATTTATTTTTTACTACTAAGTTAAGTTCAGTACGATTTTTAAAAATAGTCTTCTAAACCTTATACTCAATTTAATGACCTTATCTCTAAATAGAAAAATAAATAAATAATAATTTATGAGAATCTATAGTAAAATGGATTTGGAAAAAAAAGAACTGATCGCTGTCTCTTTGGCACCTGTATAAAATTTGTTTCTCCACTAGTAAATGTTAATAAAAGAATGACCAATATGAATTGCCAAAAAAAGAAGACAATGGATTTCTAGACATAATGTCCTCCAGGAAACTGGTGGTCCCATATATTGTTCTTGCTAACTACTTTGTGGCCATTTCTGTTGAAATGTTTCCAAGTTCTTCATTTTAAAAAATAGTCGAACTTCCCCTCCCTGTAAATTTTAGTACCATGTATTAGTCCTTAGCTTTTATGATTCTTAGTGGATATTGATTTAATTATTTGTAATGATATATTTAAAGATGGGATAAAAAAAAAATTATTTTCAGATCCCAAATCACATATTTTGTACAGAATGAGAGGGAAAAGAGGCAGGGGTGAAGAAGAGAAGGAGGAAGGAAGGAAGGAAGGAAGAAAGATAGGAAGGAAGGAAGGAAGGAAGGAAGGAAGGAAGGAAGAAGAGATGGAGGGAGGGAAAAAACTCGTTGCCTTAGCTAACAACAGAAAATATATAGCATATATTGGTTCTACTAGAATCAACTATTTTGGGTGAATAAGTTCATTGGAAATATTTGAAGGGGATCCAGCAAGGGAGTGTAATATGCTAGAAACCACACAGGAATTCAAGTTAGAAGAGCTGAGTTCAAATCTTGGCTCTTCAACTTAATACCTGTGTGATGCTGGCTATAAAATGAGATGATTGAACTAGTTGACCTTGAGAGTTCTCTTCTAGCTCTGATCTCTGACTCCATTAAGTGACCTTTTCGGAGATGCACCAAATTCACAAACTATGCAAAATAAATATGTAGATTATGTAAAGTGGTTGGCTATAAAACTTTTTTGAACAGAAGCTTAAACACTTGTGAACTTCCTTTCACCTCACAACCACATTAATTCGACTGAGATCATTTTGTCCATTTTAAAAAGTGGTCAGATATAAATTCAGAGACTCTGGAATGTGCTGGCTGAAGCAAATAGAAAAAAATAAGAATAATATATTCCCACCATAGTGTTGACTGAATGTGATTTATTTCAGCATACGAAGTCAATTAGAAGAGGAAAGGCATTTGGGGAAATATGTCTGAAAGGAGATAGATTATTCATCTTTTTTTGTGTGTGCTTTGTAAGCTTAGTAGGTCAAATCAAAATTCTAAAAAATGCTAAAATAATTTTCTTAGTTTCTAAATTTTTAAATTAGAAGTTTTAAATGATTGCTTTTCTCAGTGAAATCAAGGGCATTTAAAAATTTCTTGCTGAATAATAATTAGCTCTATTTCTTATCACCTTCATGAAATAATGTTCTAATCACTCTATCAGTTTGCATAGATTATATAGACTATATTCTATTGTATATTATAATTATTTTTTAACTTTTATATCTTATCACATTATGAAGGTGAACCTGTGTTCTCAGGGGCAGCATTAGTAGATCCCAATATCTGATTGGTTTTACTGAGCTAGAAAACTTTTGAGGGGTATAGCCAGCAACAAGAAAGCCTAAAGACATTGGGAGGAGAACATTAAAAGTTTGGCTACCATAGTTCAGAAAAACCTCCTTATTGTGCTGGTATATTATGTGATGGTAGACAATTACTTAAATAAAATGAAATTACAAATCTCTATTATAGGAAAACAGAATCTCAAAGTTGAGAAGGATCTGAAAGATCGTCTATTCCAAACTGTACCTGAATCTGAATCCTCTCTATGACATCCCTGTTTATCATTCAATCTCTTTTTTTTTTTGAGGTTTGTTTTTTTTTAAGGCAATTGGGGTTAAGTGACTTGCCCAAGGTCACACAGCTAGTGAGTGTCAAGTGTTTGGTCTGAGGCCGGATTTGAACTCAGGTCCTCCTGACTTCAGGGTCGGTGCTGTATCCACTCTGCCACCTAGCTGCCCCCATTCAGTCTCTTTTTAAAGGCTTCCAGCAGTGGGAAACTACTGCCTCTCCAGGAAGTTCATTCCATTTTTGAAGAAATCTAATTGTTAGGAAATATTTCCTGATATTAAGCTGAAATCTGATTTCCTACAAATTCCATCCCCTGTTCCTAGTTCTATCCTTTGAGGACCAGCAGAAAAAAAAAATTTAATCCTTGGAGTCATAAATATAGCAAAGTCATTAGGTCTTTGACCTATAACCCCAATATTTAAGGGGTTTCTGGATTTAAAATTATGATTTTAACAATTTTGAATTTGTTACATTTGCTTCTTGATAGTGTTAGTACACCTTCAGCATGGTAGATAAAACTGAATTTAGCATCTGGTTAACAAAAATAATTGGGCAGCTAGGTGATGCAGTGGAATGAATATTAGACCCTAGAGTCCAGAAGACTCATCTTCCCCAGTTCAAATATGGCCTTCAGATACTTACTAGCTATATGACCCTGGGCAAGCCACTTCATTCAGTTTTCTTATCTGTATAATGAGGTGGAGAAGGAAATGGCAAACCACTATAGTATCTTTGCCAAGAAAACCCCAAAAGGGTCATGAAGAGTCAGACACAATTGAAATGACTAAACAACAACAAATAACAAAATTAGTTTAAATGAGAAGTTATTAGATGACTTTTTTTTTAAAAAAAGGGTTTTATTGATGACATTTAAGTTTAGCCATTCCCCAATCAAAGGACATTGAATTTGTTCTACTTTTTTTGTTACAACAAAAAGTATTGCTATAGATATTTTGATTTATGTGTATTTTTTTTGTTTCATTTTTTTATGAATGTACTGTGGTCTACTATAGTGACATGCCAAAGTTAATGATTAAAGTCTGGTCAATTGATCCTCTATTAGGGGAAGCTGGAATTAGTTTATTAGTATTCTGTGGCTCCTGTTATAAAGTACATTGAAGTAACTGTATTTTTCTTCTTTCCAAATTTTGTTGCATTCTCTCTAATCTGAACTCTCCCTCCTCTTGCATATTTTCAATATTGTTTTCTATCTATCATACTGGTATAGATTTTTTCCAACCATCAGTTATTTTTTTTAAATTAAATTTATTTGATTATATAAAACTGAAACATTTTAATGTAATCAAGCACATATCTTTTCTCTAATAATTTTTCCTTTGCTGAATTGGAAAAAAATCACCTACTTTTCATAATTGAAATGATTACTTAATTCCATATTCTTCTGTCTTTATTAGTGTTTTTTTTCCTTTTTGTTTGTTTTAGTCTTTTTAATCCATATATTTACTATACAATATGGTATAGCTATATATATATATATATATATAGCTACAAATCCAATTCCCCACAAAACTGCCAACCAGTTTTCTCAAGTAAATTTGTTAGATAATAAATCTTTCCCCTCAGCTTATTTTTTAAAAGTCTGTCAAGATTAAGCTTTTGTATACATTTGACTGATTGCTTGAGATATTTAATCTATTCCATTGATTTAGTTTACTATTTTTTACATAGTAGCAAGTGATTTTGATGACAACTGCTGTGTAATAGGGCTTTATGCCTGGGAATGCAATACATCCTTTCTTCAGAAAGAAGCAGAGAATATTAAGGGTCTCCTTTCTCCACAATCTTCTATGTGGCTGACTTGATAGCTTCATGTTCTTTTGTGTTTAACTACCTTTGTTCTCCAAAGGGGTAGGTTTAAAAGTCAAAATTTTTACTTCCCGAGTTCCCCTCATATATTTTCTCTATGTCCCATTTACAATAGAAATATAACAAAAACTCTTATGGGATCATGGTTTTTCAGAACTGGAGGAACTTTGGAAACGATCTAGTTTTGACTATGTCATTATATATATGGATTCTATGGATAAGAAACTAATACCAGAGAGATTTAGTTTTTTGTTCAGTTCATACAACAGGTAAAATTACACCTAGAGGGCCAAGATCTCCAGATACTCAGTCCAGTGCTCTCTCCATTGAACTACATATGAAATTTACTAATTCATAGTTTTCAAATAAGTCCTACAGGATCACAGATTTTCTGAATAGGAAAGGTCAGTCTCAGATGAAATTTATTCCACACTACACCTGAAAGCAAATGACTTCTATAACATATCATGATAAATGGACTAATTTACCTCCATTCAGCAAATCTTTCTTTTCTTTTTTAAACATAAATTTCTAATTGAGAGTGTAAAGAAGAATTCTTTGGAACAGATGATACCCTGCTGTTCTCAGGCAGTTCTATCTTTGAGGCACTCATTCAATATATGCAAATGTTGTGGTAATTGCAAGTCAATCTTATTCATTAAATTAAAACCACTACTGGTAAAGAATAGTTACCCTAGAATGAATTATTGTTTATCCTTGAAAATAATAAAATTGCATTTTAAAAGTCTATTATTCAGATCATTCATTAATTCAGGTTGCCAGCCCTCCCTTAATTAAACTTAATTGGCTTTTACTATATTTTCTTAGCTTGAAGTCCACTCAGCACTAAGTCTCTCTCCTCTCTCACCCAGCCCTTTCTCTGCATAGATGAGAATATATATTAAAATGTATGTTGTTTAATAATTTGCTGGTTTTCAGATTGATAATTTTTGCAAGAAACCTTTATATTAAAGGCTTTTAATGTGTTTTAAGACTTTGACAAATTTTCCTATTTGGTTTGTCATATAAAAGTTTAGGTTGTTCAGTTACATTAAATAAAAGATCATCAAATCACCTGCAACTTGCTGAAGTAAGTTTTTGGATGGCAGGTTTTATATAATTGCAGGTTTATTCTTTAATCATCCATTTTTGTAGAGCTACAGATTCCTGGATATTATTGATGCTCTCAATTCTTCATAAATCTGCTTAGCAATATGTCTACACCCCCAAATCACACCAGTGTCTCCACACTCTGATCTCTCCACAATTCTCAGACTGAAATTCTTGAATTACTGGTCTGACCATGTCACCATCATGCTCAAAAAGCTTCAATGGTTTCCTATTTTCAGTTGTTCAGTTGTGTCTGACTCTTTGTGACCCAATTAAGGGTTTTCTTGGCAAAGATACTAGAGTGGTTTGCTATTTCCTTCTCCAGCTCATTTTAAAAACTAGGAATTGAGGCAAGCAAGGTAAATGACTTGCCCAGGATCATACAGCTAGTAGGTGTCTGAGGCCCAATCTGAACTCAGGAAGATGAGTTTACTTGACTCCAGGCCTGGTGCCCTATCCACTGGACCACATAGCTGCCCCAGTTACTTCCTGTTACTTACAGAATAAAATGAAAATTTTTGGCTCCAAACAATTTTCCTGGGCTTATTTCATAGGAAACTCTTTCACTCAATGATGAGGCCAAACTGACTAACTTGTTGTTCCTATACATACTTCCTCTCCCATTTCATTAGCACAGGAGCTCTTCATACCTGCCATCTTCTCCTTCCTCACTTCCATTTCCTTAATCCTTAGCTCCACTGGAGGTTTAGCTAAAGTACTACCTCCTACATAAGGTCTTTCATAATTACTTTGTGTTTACTTTCAGTATATTTTACATTTACTCACTTGTATATGTGCTATTTCCAGTCAGTATAACAAAAACTCTTTGAAGACAGGATGCAAACATTTATTAAGCACCTACTATGTGCCAGGTACTAGGCTAAGTGTTCTGTAAATGATGTCTTATTTGTAAATGTCTCCTTTGATCCTTACAACAACCTTAGGTGCTAGTATGATACTCACTTTACAGATGAGGAAACAGATAGGCAGAGGGGAAGTGACTTCTCTAAGGTCACATAGCTAATAAATATCTGAGGTTGAATTTGAACTCAGGCTTTCCTGACTCGAGGCCCTTCTCTCTATCCACTACACCACATGGGGTCTGTTTTGTCTTTGTATCCTAATACAACTTCTTGCATATAGTAGATGCTTAATAAATGCTTGCTGACTTGAAACTGAAATTTGAGAATGTCATGAACCTGACCTGGTCCATAGTGAATGAGAACTACAAGGGGTAGTTCTGTGATCCAGAAAAGAGGGCAGTTGTCAGAAAGCCATGAGGAAGTTTCCTGTTCTCAGGGCCTGATCCTAGCCAATGCTATCACTTTCATTTTAATGAGCATTACAATTTACCCAACTCATTTCAAATTTAAAGCTTTAAAAAAAAAAGTTAAATCTGGCAGCTTTTTAGTCTGTCACAGGAGTGTCCAATAATTCATATTATGCCCTGGGAGGCTGCTTCTGGTGAATGGAATTAGTTGTAGTGTATGACCTCATGTTCAACAACACCCCTGCAATTTCTAGGAAAGCCTCCATATTCCTCGCCTGGCTGGTTTCCTGCTAGACAACAGAGGGCTGATGTTTTCTATTTCTCTCCGACTAGTGATTTTTTTTTCAGATTTGACATCAAAGAAAGCAAGAAAACTTTATAAATCATCTTTTTGTAAACTACATTTATTTTGTCTGTGGTTTGTAAGTCTTCAGGTCCAGCTTGGGTGTTCATATAGAGAGCCACTGGACTTTTGGTGTCTTATCTATAGCAAGTCAGACAGATTGTAATCTGACTTATGTAGTGTTTAGAGTTGGACAGTCTTCCCAATCAGTGTGATGGTCACAAGAATAATAAGTCTGGATGAGGTGAACCAAATTAATTGTGAATCAATCAATCAATCAATCAACCAATCAACTGGCCTTTGTAAAATGTTTGCTGTGGGTCAGGGTACTGAACTAGATGCTGGAATCACAAAGACAAAAACTGAACAGACAACAAGATCAAAAAAGACTGAAAAGACAAAAAATCTTTCTCTCAAGAAGGTAGTGATATGTAGGAGGTGGTATTTGAGACTATTCTTGTTGTTGTTAAGTTGTTTCAGTGTCTGACTCTTCATGACCCCATCTGGGATTTTCTTGGCAAAGATATTGGAATGGTTCGCCATTTCCTTCTCCAGCTCATTTTACAGATGAGAAAACTGAGGCAAACAGGGTAAAGTGACTTGCCCAGGGTCACACAGTTAGATTTGAACTCAGGAGGATGAGTCTTCCTGATTCCAGACTCAGTGCTCTATCCATTGCTCCACCTAGCTACCCCTTGAGATAATGTAGTGAAGACTATATAGTGAGCTTCAAAGAAAGGGTTTTAAATGCTGTCATTCACTCCCCACTTCTTTTCCTGCCCCCACATCCCAATAATTTTTAAGACATAGCATAAAAGCGTTATGGTGAAATGAGAAGAGAGTTGACTTTTGAAACAGAGGATATGAATTAAAATCTACACCCTGCTACTTACTAGCTGTGTGACCTTGTGAAAGTCACAGTTCCCTTATTTGTAAAATAAGGGAGGAAAACTAGATGATCTTCAAAGATGGCTTAGTTTTCCACCCTATGATTCAATTATGCTATTGGCCTTGTAAGTTAGAAACAGGATGACTTCTCAGGAAACCACTCAAGAAGCATGGTTTCAAGGTGGACATCTCTCTGCTAGTCAGAATTTTTTTTCCTGATATGAGACGCTAGATGGCGCTACAGGTTGCTGGTGACATAATTAAGAGGTAACCTTATTCTCCTGAGTAAATTATATTTAGGACACTGTCACTCCTGAGATGCTTTGCTATTATTTAAAACATGATATTTAAAATAAAAAAAAATAAGGCATCTGAAGCGCTACCTCATCCATGAAGCGTCCCTGAATTATTCAAATGGATATCATGTTTTTCTCACCTTATTTCACAAAATCTCAGAGATAGAAGGGACCCCAGAGACCATTTAGTCCAACCTGACCAGGAATTTTGTCTACAGCATCCCTAATACATGAATACAAGAATTCTAGTGAGTAAAATGCCCCAGGGATCCAATTTCTCCTTTGGCTAAATTCAATTACTTTTAGAAAGAGCTAGAAGTTGTCTTCCCCTCATGTCACCGTGCCCCTCCCATCAAATCTCCCTGCCTCTCTTCAACTTCAAAACATCATACCTAGTTCTGCTTTATCTTACTGATTTAAAGACAAAAACAGAAAGAAAGAAAGAAAGAAAGAAAGAAAGAAAGAAAGAAAGAAAGAAAGAAAGAAAGAAAGAAAGAAAGAAAGAAAGAAAGAAA